>NC_054552.1:33640596-33930596 GCF_017654505.1 Polyodon spathula | reverse complement strand
TCATTTCAAGGGTAACGTTTATTATTGTATTGTTTATTTTTTTATTTAACAGATGCCTTTATCCAAGGCGACTTACAGAGACTAGGGTGTGTGAACTATGTATCAGCTGCAGAGTCACTTACAACAACGTCTCACCCGAAAGACGGAGCACAAGGAGCTGTCATTATATCTGATGGTGATCATGACACTGAAACAGCATTACAAGTTTCAGACTACAGACAGTATTAATTTTAGTTCAGACATATAGTTGTGGCTCAGCTTTCTAAGATCAGCGAGGCTGTGTCTCATAAGGTGTCGTCTGTATTAGAATCCAGTTTACCAGGTGAAATTGAAACTAGGTGGTTATCAAGACAGATTGCAACATCGCAGAAAGGTCTTGTGTTTCCTAATGTCACGTCCTGTCCACATTGTGGACATCAACCAAAAGGGGCATTTTACTGACCAGACTGCTGTTTGAGGCTTTTCTTTGCCACCTCTCTTTGAAAACAAGCATGCATTTTGGAATACTGAACTAGAGCGGGTGGGACCTTGTTTCTGAAGTGGTGTCTTGCTCTCTTTAGGCCTTTGGTTACCTCTTTCTCTGGGAAGTACGGCTGCATTCAGTACTGGGTAAACGCAACTTTGGAGAGGCCTTCTGCCCCAGACCAAAGTGTGAGCAGGGAGTTTCCTGTCATCAGCCATATGGACGTCAACACCCCCACCCTTCTGGTGAGCTCCTTTTAATCGTATCAGAAACTTGTCACTACATGCAGCCCTCTATGAGTCTCTGGCAATAGGGCTGTACGCCATATGCCCGCCATTCTAGGGTCACATTTACAGAAGATAATACAACAGTGAAATCTGTTCATACAGGTAACGGTACCCCAACTGTGCCCCAACTGTGCCCCAAGTTCCCAGACTCAGCTATTGTCTTTTTTTTTTTGTAATCCCTTAGTCAATTCCTGTTCATAATAAGCATAGATTTGAACTATAGTACTTTATTTTTGTATTTTATAAACTTTCTCACGTAACGGTGTAACAAGTCAAAGCACTGATATTCCCCATACAAAAGTCCATGGCTCCAAGGTCATTGCTGTGGAAACTGCATAGCAGACGAGCTGTGTTTATCAATGGATAGTGTGACTGGGTTTGTGGAATCTACTGTAGAGCTTACTTTACCACTAAAGTTTTTCTAGCTGTCTGAAGTTCTGTCTTGACTATTTCAGTCTCCTGTCTCCACGAACAAGGAGAAGATGGTTGGCTGTTGGTTTTTCACCTCGGGTCCAATTGCGCTGAGTGCCAGAATCGAACGGAAGGGCTACTGCAATGGTATGACAAGTCTATACCCTGAAGATTTGTGAACTGGGAAACTTGCGTGACCCATGAATGAATTGCTATAATATTACATTGTTAGATTTCAAACTTGAAACAGCAGCATCAGTCTACCTGGCTATTTCTACCATGCTATCTGACGAAGGCAGAAGCCGTAGCATTGTAGCTAATTATATTTTTAGCTTAATTTGTAGACGAGGAGAGGGGTACCAAATAAGTTAAACATTTATTTAAAACAGTAACAGTGGCCTTGCATAGATACCACTGTTCATAAACATTAATACTAATAATGAGCTGCATTGGTTAAATAATAACGAGTATTACAAATTCTAGTTAGGAAAAGGTTCCAGACCTCTTAATTTTAACAATCCCTTATAACCGAACAGGGGAAGCTATCCCAATCTACGCAGAGATTGAGAACTGCTCCTCACGACTCATTGTGCCTAAAGCTGCAATATACCAGACTGTAACCTGCCTGGCCAATGGGAGAACCAAGACCTGCAGGCAGAGGGTAGCAAATGTGAGGGGCAATCACATTGGCTCAGGTAGCATGGACACCTGGAACGGGAAGAAACTTAAAATCCCTCCAGTCACTGCCTCCATCCTCAACTGCTCCATCATCTCAGTGGAATACTCTTTGGCAGTAAGTGACAGCTTGTTAGTTTCATAAATCCAAAGTCCCAGCAGAACCAAAAAAGTGAAGCTGGAGGATCACAGTACTGCTTTTTCAGAAATAGTGGCTTGAAACCTGATTCCAGAAGACCACGGGAGACCTAGTTTGAGGCAACTTTGGTGTATCCAACCCCAGGTCTCCCCTGGACTGAAACCTCCTGAAAACAAGTTCCAAGCTACAGGGTAACATTGTTTTAAAAAAAACACCTTAATAAGACTTTCCTGTGAAAGACCTTAAAAAACTATTGTGAAAGAAATGAACACGCAGTGTAATATACCTAAAAATAAATATATATCTGAACTAAATAATTCCATGTATCTTTGTTGCTACTAGGTGTATGCTCACATTCCTGGTGCTAAGAAGTTGAAGCTGGAGCTTCCTTTGGTTATTGGAACCATTCCCTACAATGGGTTTGGTAGCAGAACAGCGAGTGTGAGCAGCCAGTTTAGTATGGACATGAGCTGGCTCAGCCTGGCACTACCTGAGCAGCCAGAAGGTGAGACAGAGTGGCACCTCATGCTGTTAAATCTCTTTCACAGCACAGACTCTGACTAGCACTTGTACTGGTAGCCTAACCCCCCTCTCTACTCACAAGCTGTTTACAGTCCGCCATAAGTCATGCTTGTGTTGGGAATGCAAAGACAGACTGGGAATACCAGCCCTTGTCATTGCAAGCTTACAGTGGCGCAACTTAATTGATTAAAAGATCATTTTTTAACAGATCATTACATTCCCTAAAAGGAAAGTTTTTTATATATAAGTACCTCAATCAGTTTGAAATGTGAAACTATAAGGTTTGACTTGGCTTTCTGTTAAGTTACTCATTTTATTTGATGCAATAGCTTACTGTGTTTTCAACCTCTTGACAGCTCCACCGAATTATGCAGATGTGGTATCAGAAGAGGAGTTTGAACGACACACCCCGTCCTGCTCCCAGCCAGAGGACCTGGAGAGCGAGCTTGGGAGGCCTGTCTTTGCCTACATTCAAGAGTTCAGGTTTCAGCCTCCGCCCCTGTATTCAGAGGTCAGCTGAAGCCTCAAGTATAGCACTAACTTTTTACTGCCTGCTCTCAGCAAAATGTAATAAAGAGACAGTGTGTGCAGCTGTAAAAATCGCGGACACTGTTAATGATTTGTTTCTCAGCAGGGGAAAAGGCATTGTTTTCTATGGGTCATTGCTTTTATTGTTATTGTGTTTTTAATGGAGTAACAGTTTGGCGTGTGAAATCAAAACTGGATTTAAATAACATTAGCAATGTTAAACTCGCTAGAATCTACACAGAATAAAAATATTTTAAAAATGAATAAATGAATAAGTGCCCCTACCTGCAACTCACTGGTATTAACGGTATGCCAGCAAAATGATATTTCAGGAGGTTTGCTTTTAATAACCAGAGGCTAACACTAATAATATTATGTAATGCTCTTAATGTTTTTCAATGCAGATTGATCCGCATCCCACCCTAACAGAAGAGGAACAACCTTGAGTTGCATTTGTAATCGGAACAGTTTGCAGCAAGATCCTTTTGTTGTTTTATCTTCCTCAGTGTGGTCAGTATACCTGCCATAATAATAAATGATCTGCAGAACATTTCTGAAATAATAAGTACTTAAAAAAAAAAAAAAAAAAAAAAAAAACTTTGCTCGTGGATTGAAGCGCTGGAGCAAATAAAAGAAGCGCAGCAACTGAAGTTAGCTGGAATGAGTTTGTGAAGTTGCAATGGGTTTAAGAAGACGTTTACATGAAGACAGAAGGGCTTTGAAGGTTGTGATTGTAAATGATACTTGCCCTAATCAGGGATGAAGACAAGGGTTAAAGAAAAGCACAGCGAATGCCCCTGTGCAGCTGAAACAATGCACTACAGCACAAGACTGAAGCGACTGAAATGTGAGGCTCCCTCGCTGATGCAGTAATGTGATTGTAAATATCATCAAAGCTGAACAGATGTCTCTTGCACCAGAGTTTGGGACAAAACAGAGTTTATTGAATATGTTGGATATGAACCCTTTTTCTGACATCATCCAAATGTGATATTTGACAAAGAGAATAGTGTTTGTATTCTATAACGAAAGCACTTATTAGCTAAAGCAGCTTTGAAAGTAAATGTGGCATGACACCGGTAACCTGGTAGACCACTTAAGAGAAGTGTGTTTCTTTATTTGCACTTTAACATTCCTATTATTATTATTATTATATAATAATAATAATAATAATAATAATAATAATAATAATAATAATAATAATAATAATAATAATAATAATGGGCGAATCATGCTTTATTTTGTTTGGTTCCTACTTTTTCAACTAAAGTATTAAATGCTGTTGATATGATTTGTCCCTGCCTAAACTTCTTGAATGGATTGTAAAATGTTATCATTCAGAGAGATTAAATTCATCTGAGCTGTTTGCACCACCAACTTGAAGATGGAAATAAGTCCATACGTACTCAAGACATGATATCAGAAGAAAAAGATTCTGCTGTATGAGTTGAAAGAGAACATTTCTACATCTCTGGAACCAAAGTACTTTATAGTGACCTCAGATACTTCCTCTTACCAGGAACATGACAAGTCACTAAAGGATGTTTGTGATACTCAAATAAATATTTAGCACTATAAATGATGTGTATCTACCATGAATATATACTTTTTCGTTTTTTTTCCAGATATTATATTTGATTATTTCTACACTGGGATTTGTTTGGTCCGTTCTTTCGTGTTCTGCTTGTCAGGACACTATGAAAGGGGGGTAAACCGTTTAAAATGTATTTTACTGTGAAGGTATGGATTTGGTTTGCTGAACTGATTAAATACTCGTTCCCGATTGTATTTGCGTGACATGTTTTTTATGTCCATTTAAACAATCAATTTAATGTCAGCTAAATGCACAATGCATTCTACACTATGCAAAACAACAGTTAAATCAACACGTCAAATAAATAGATTCTTCTTGAAAATGATCAGCTGAAATTTCAAGATCTGATTTGAACTTTCTTGAAAACAACAAAAAAAAATACAACAGACGGCAGCTGACAGGAACAACCCGTCTTCATTTTGAAATTGATTTTGCAGCTTCAGGGTCTCAAAGATGCTCTGCCCTTTAGCCCTATTCTCTTAAAACATTAACTGAATACACTATGTGATTAAACTGTTTGCGTTTTATTTTTTTTTAATTTTTCTGAAACCCATTAATTTAAGCTGAATGACTAATGGTCATAGTTAGCACCCCTTTCCCATCACTTTAGACAGTGGAGTCTCTGGTCAGGCAGGAGTATTTTGCTGTTTCTTCATTCTTCAGTTCAGAGAGATTGCTGCTGCTGCTGCAACTTGATTATTGCTTTTCTTTTGTTTTTGGTTGCTGATTGCTGCGTAAGAGTTGTCTTTGCTGATAGGGGAAGATACAGTTGGCAATGGGTGCAAAGCACCGTTTTGTAAAATTCTCTCCAGAAGGCTCTAAGCTGCCTGTTCTGTTGTATATAATAAGTACATTATTTTGGGTGCTTTTTAATGTATTGTTTTTCTTCAAAATAACAAAATGTGCCTACTAAGCCATTTCCTGTGTGCCTCAGTGCCCTTAACAATGCAATGTAATCACTGTATCATGTTCTCTGTATGTGGCCTTATTATTATCATTAATTTGTAGACTTTTGAAATGTAATGTGGACAACGATGGTTGCTTGGATAATCTTATAGCTGTATACACACATGAAACTGCTGATGTTTTTTTTTTATTGTATCTAATCAGTAACTCATCGTTTAAAATATATTTTAAAATAGCATATTGTTATTTTGTATGATCAGTTAAACCCAATGGGTTTCATTTTGCTAATAAAAATATATATATTCATCTTGTTTGTCTTTTCTTCCTTGCATAGGACACTGTTGCACTTAATGAAATTGTTAACTGTAAACAGTGTTGCCTGGAAAGAAGCACACGCTTCTGCGTGTTAAGCAGGTCTGACACTGTCCCAACTGTGTTTATGCTAGTTCCCCTCAGGCATGCATGAGACAGCCGTAGGATTACTTTTCATGTCTAATCAGCCTAGTACATAAACAAAAAGATCACAAAACGTGCATCGCTGCATCAGCGTTGGAATTGCTGAAGTACTTTGTGACTAGAGATATTCAGATTGCACATGGTGAAATGTGGTCAAGCTAATAGCACAAAGCTTTCCTCTTGTCCAGTCTGTTTTATGTCAATCTAGAGAGCTGAAGTTTGGGCCAACATCTTCCAAACATTATATAAAACAATAACACGATGACTGCAGGCCCCATGGTTTGCAGAAACAAACAAAAAACAGATTTGTTCTGACCTAAATTATAATTTTAAAACTTCGAATCAACAACTTTACAATTCATCATGTGAGCCACATGATGAACCCGTGTGCTTCTGGTAGTGTACGTGTTTGAATCTGAACGAGTTAATGTTTGAATATACTGGTATGTCATCAAAGTACTATTTGAGTTTCAAGGTTAAATGGCTACATGCATTGCTGCTTTTAAACACATCACCAGATTGATTTCAGCCAGAACTGGAGGCATTCTGACCTGGATTGCTGCTGTTTGTCACAGTATAGGGGACCCCTTCAGTGGCACGGCCTGTGGAATGAGTACACTTCTGTATGTTGTCAGCAAGATCCCCTGGGTTATATAAGGGCCAACTGCTGCGATGTGCTGAGCCATGAGATCCAATTTCAGAGCTCTGGAACACAGCCTCGGCACAGATGAACATTTCCCCTCTCATACACTTTCTCTTGATGCGCTACATTGAGCAATTCTAATGAACACTGTTGACTGCAATGTTGTGGACTTGCTACATTGAACCACGAAAATCGACAGAATCCTTGCGCTGTAAAGCAAGTGCCGGGAAAGGATTCCCTGAATAATCACTAGGGAGCTCTGATACTGGAGTGGAAGGCTTGTTTGCTGAAAGGCTGGGCACATACCAGCTGCAGTCTGGGTGCTCTAGAGCCACTGCTGGATCTGGTGCTGGGCATCTCCTCTGATTAAAGTTCCCCACAGAATTTGACAGGATGGAGGGTCTAGACTGACAGTAGCCCTCCATACTGCAGCAGATGGCCGAAGCCGCTCACTGCTTTGTAACAACCGATATTTGAGTGGAAGCCATCAGTGCCAAGCTATACAAACAGGGATTGTATGCTGGATTTAATCACATAATATTTCAGAACTCCCAGCCGAGCTGGACCAGCGCGACCTCTTCTTGTGGGTTTTTTTAGACAGGTCTGCTCATCCTGTGGATCGTGACACTGATTCAGTTCAGCACGATTCAAGCAATGTTCAGCAAATACTCTGGTGTTGTAATCGTCAAGCAGCTCCCCCCCCTCACCCGGGTGTTAAAATGAGTATATTTAGCCAAATGGAAAGAAAATAAATTCTGCAGGGGCACATGTCTGGGTAAGTGGTATGTGGTAAACAAGCCGGGGCCCTATGTGCATGCACCCAGGACACAGCTCAGTCATCACAGTTCCCTGGAAATGCTATTCATGGAAGAGACACACACAGTAGCGCACACACACACACACTAGCACATGAGTGGCTGGATAACAAAACAGTGCACAAATATATTGCTTTGTAGTCAAGCAGTGATTCACCAGTGCATAACAATTCAATTGCCAAATGGGACGCAAACTCCTCTGATGGTGTATGCTTGGCCTCTGGCTTGTGAATTGTTTATAACAGCCCCTGCTTGAATCTGTCTGTGAGTGAGAGAGGGATAACAGGCTGTGTAGTGCAAACAGCACAATCAGACAAGCTGTGTGCTGTAATTAGGGGTGCATTACCATGGCTTTTGAAAAAGGCTGATGCAACCATAGAGGATATTGAGCTGATGATATCACAGGTACTGACGCTGATCTCAAAGGGAGTTTTCTGAACACCTTTTTAAAATGTTTATAGATCTGCTGTTGCACAATGTATATCACAGAGACAGAGCCTATAGCTAACAGACTGGCAGCTGCAATGCATCTGTGCTGTTTGGGTCTTTTCTGCAAAGCAAGCAACATTGCACGGCCCGATAAGACATGTGTATAATATGGCAAGATTATAATCTGAGAAAGTCGGGCTCAACAAGACCAGAAGGCGGCATTGCTTTCCAGATGGAGGGATGACACTTTAACATTCAGAGGTGGCAAGAGGGCATAGACAGAGGCTTGGTGACCCCCACGGACATCACAGAAGGAATCCTATAATATCAAGAGGTCTAGAAAGAAAGGTAAAACATAGAAGTGTGTTAGCGAGTAGAAAGCATTTAGCCTGGGTGCAGCATTATGAGAGTAGGACATAACGCTGAAGAAACCTAGCAAGGGCAACACAATGAATCAGCATTGCGCAGTCTGATAAGGTAGCTAGTGGTGCCATTCTACCAAGAGATGATACCATTGTATCATTGAGCAGGACACTGGCTCACCACATTAGCACTGACAGCTGTTTGGTGTGGCTTTGGCGTCTGGCACCAGCACTGCTGTCGTCATGTCACCAGAGAATGTTTATTTAGCTTTGGTGGCTGGTAGATTTTGGGAAACATTTACTCTCATTTCTTCTTTGATATCAGTAAATGCTTTTGAGTTCCCTGTTTTATATTTCCATACAGCACATTTCCCCAGGGGCCCTGCCCCATTGTTCATTGTGATATTAGTAATCTTCAAGCAATCGTCCATCATTAATTTAAATGGAAGTGTCTCAATTAGTATATAATTAATATTTGAGACAATTATAATTAGTTCATTAGAGGTCTATTAGTCTGATAATAGACATCAATTAACACAACATGATGCATAAGATGTACTTTTGCATCAATTCCTAGCTGAAGTGGCACGGGATTAAATACACAATAGAGCCATCCTCAGCAGTGATCTCTGATTCCCACAGTTTGTGCTCCGTTTCCTTTATATCACACATTCCCCAAAGGATACAATGTAGAATCCTTCAGGAGCACAATGAGTTACTGGAGCAGTACACATACTGCGTACCCTGCCTAGCACGCTAGTCCTGGCATCACCCCCACTTATCCACTTACAAGCTCATTCCTGGGGTCACATTTCATCCATGCACTTTACACACGCCCCACCATGATCAATAACCAGAGTGTGCAGGCTGGATTGTCACCAGATGTCACTGCTGGGGTCCAGGTGTGACCTTAATAGTCAAGGTTCTGATTCCAGGGAGCCCTTTGCCACTTTTGAACTTAGTTAAATTAGCATGCGCTAGACCATATATTATATGAAAGTGCTATCGTACTCCAACACTGGAGTAAGGAGGTGGTAGCATGAAAAAGTATTTTAAAAACTGCAAGGCGAGGGCATGCTTCAGCCAGTTGAATGTGATTATCTGCTGTGTGTCCTGCTCCCAGCCCTGTGCAGGAGCACACCACATCCAGGACAGCATGTACCATCTCTCCCATTCCTACCTCTCTGTTTCTCCACACTCATGGTAAACCTGAGTAAGATGACACACAGTGTCATCAGTCAAAAGCAGCACTGAATCCAATACAGCCCAGTGAAACAGACATTCTTAATCAGCTTAGATAATTTACCCTCTTCAACACTAGTTCATGAGTGAAGGAAAATTAATTAAGCAAAGGATCAAATAATCGGTCTGTGTTTGATTTTTATTGATGGTATGACACATAATGCAACTTCAGAACAAAACAGCCGAGATGTTGCGGGTTCGAAGGCTGTAGTGTTCATATAAGGTGCAGGTGTACATGACGTATACTGTATTCACAGAAAACCCAACTTGCTTTATGAAAGTTTACTGTAGCATACTATGGTAAAAGCATAGAAAAGCTGAATACAGCACAGTAAAAACATGGTTAAGCACGGAAAAGAAAAGTATGGTAAGACCATTTAAAACCCTAGTAAATGTGTAGACTTAATCTGTCAAAGAGAGATAGTATCAACATCATTTGACAAGATGAGGTTCCTTTTTTAATGCAGTTAAAACTTCAGTGTCCCACAGCTGGTTTAAAATACAGTACGGTCCGAAGTGAGAAATTGCGCCATCTGCTGGGGAAACTTAAAAAAGATTTAATAGACATTCTAGGATTCCAAAATGAAATTAGATTATTTATTTTATCAAATTGAATCCTAGATACAACTACACAAAACAACTCCTGGAGATGTCAGATTCCTGAGTGTTATTACAATGATTCAGTCTATCCCGGTATACATGAGCATTAAAGTAAACTATCTGTAGGCTCTTGTGATTCTGCACTGCCACAAAGATCTTTTGGGATGCATTTCCAGTTGGTTCAGAGCCATTATCTCATTTTCATTTTTTCCCATTTCACAGCCTTAAAGCTATGGAAAAAAAAGATAACAGTCTGATTGTGTTGCATTTCAATAGTGTGATCATCCAGGTTTCATTAATTGAGACAAAAGCGAAACAGTTTCACACGGTATAAACCACACGGCATTCTCAAAGGGGGATCAGGAGAGGGGGCTTCAATGACCTAACTAGGCATTTTATTCAGTGCACCATCTGTATTAAAAGCTTCTCATTCTTCAAAACACAAAACAGGCTGCATAATGGAGGACGCAAACGAAACTAGGATTCCATTAGTGAGGGCATAGCATTAGCAGACATCACATCATAACAATACTGCTCTTTTCACCTTCGATATGTGAGGAAGTTAATACTGAAAGAAAAATAATGAGAGTCTGCTTCAGTCAATAAGGGCTAGGTCGACCTTGACTGGTTGCAAGCTGGCTGCGCTCAGCACACACACTATCTGGTCACTTTATTAGGATCTGTTTTCCTGATCAGATTTAGCATCCCGGTACACCTAGGATCCATTGATTGCTCTGGAGGTTTGCTTCAGCATTGTTGCAGATCAACTCCACTTAATAATATGCACTTTTGCCTTGATAGCAATGGCAGAACTGCATGTGTACGGTTTGCATATGCTTTATGCAATAACTGGATTAGGCTATAATTATGGAATCCAAAAGATAATTAGATATTTCTATTTTCACTACCTTCTTTCGGTGCTTTGCTTCATGCATAGATGTTTGTGCAGTCCACTGCAGGTTTTGTTCTTTTTTTTTTCATGTGAATGGCATTATTGAAGGATTTCTATAACCTCTTGAAAGACAATGAATGAAAGTTGTGAAGTAACTACTTTTCTTACTGTAGGGTATTCTCAATTACCTGCGGCCCTCACAACCCTCCTCTATCGTAACCTGGAGAAGGAGTACCCCTAATGGTGTATAATTAGGGCTGATTAATAATGAACTCATTAACTGTTAGGCCAATTTGACAGTCAAATTTGGCTTCAAGGTGATTTAAAAAAATGAAAATCTAAAACGATTTCAGCAGAAGCTGTAATTGGAACCTTCCTTACATGCTGTAAGAAAGCCCTCTTTTTTTACTATGTAATTAGAGACACAGTGTAAAATGTCACTGTGTATTTTTATCTTTAACAGGTAGACCCATTTTACCATATTAATGTACTTTGATCCAGTGTCAGAACACGCATCCTTTTCAGAATATACATCCTTGTCAGAATATGCATCCCGGTACCATTTTGTAGTGAATTTTGCATCCCTGCCATAAAATACATCCCCATACTATTATGCAGGGTTCATTTATTGACGTTACAGTATTTACATAGAAATAGTCACCCCCCCACCCCCCCACCCCCCACATAAGAAAACATTTTAAAAATGTGTCTTTGAAAAAATTGAGTATAAAGTACATTTTGGAAAAAAAATGTGATTTATGTTTTAATGTATTTTATGAATGTGTTTTTTCGCTCAGTTTACCATTCTACACAACATGAGCGAAATAGAATAACGAGCTCGGGGGAAATCTTTTCATTTTTTAGAATTTATCGTTTTATTTGGGGAAGAATTTCATATTATTTAGTTTTAGCCATTAAAAAGGTTGATTTATTTCCCAACGTATGGCTTTCTTAATACAGCAGGAAGGCATAATGTAAATCCTGTCGAATTATTTGGCTAATTTAAAAAAATTAAATTGTGATAAAATTATTTCAATTGAAATAGACCACTCTTAACAACTTAACTTAAATAATAAATAACTGGGGATGCAAAAAATAAGTGAGGCGGCGACTGCTGAAGCAGGTATTGCGCACGTTCATATGACAGACAGCTGTTGCGCATGCACATATGACCAAAGGATGCATTTTTCTGAGGGATGCATTTTCAAACTTTACACCGGTATTGCTTAGATCAAAGCAGTAGAACCCCTGGTTGTTAATCCTACTGATAAGAATCAATGCTGATGAAAAATAAAGAAATCCTGCCTCTTATCCATAGTCTGGACACCCCGTCCAGCAATCTGCATTGAAATCCACTGTGCAGCGTGTGTTAACTTCTGTTGAGCGCTCTTTATTAATAAAGCACTATGACAGCCTCATTTATGGGCAAATTAGGGGTTAATAATGAGGAGAGCTTCGGATAAACAAATGCTGTGCCCCGTTTTCCGATTAGTGTCTCTCAGAATCAGTCAGCCTCTGTTGGCAGCAGTCATCGGCTATATGGACAGGGAGGTCCATCAGTTTAAATATTTTTAATTGAGGTTAGATAACTGAAGGGGAAAGACAGCCACTAATCCAAAGACATGTTTTTTCTAAGAAAAGGAGGTGTGTTTGTGTGTATGTGGGGGGGGGGGGGGGGGGGGGGGGGGGGTTTGCTTTGACATGCAAATTACAAACTTCCTGTGTATTTCTTCTCCCCAATTACACCTTCGGCGTCATGTTTTCCCAAAGTACATCTTAATATCCCCGGCTCCTGTTAATTATACCATCATTCTTCTGCTCAGAACACTGTGTAATGGTATTTTATATGATGTGCCATTCATTATTAGCTCAACGCATCGTTTCTCTCTGTCGCTCTTTCCTGCTCCCTCTCTCTCGATAACACTTCAGATGGAATTTAAATATGCATTGTGTCCGCTCTCCTTGTGTAAATGTTAGTTCCACTCGGCGCCTCTTGATTCAATATTAGAGTGAGACAGAGAGCACTGAAAGAAGGGGTGGGTGGATTTGTACAGTGGCAGATAAGAATCTCTTTTACTTGTCTTGTGAAGACACAAGCGGTATGGGAGACTGGCTTGAGTGGTGTGATTAGTACATTCAGCTATATATATATATATATATATATATATATATATATATATATATATATATATATATATATATTATATATATATATATATATACTATGTATGTTAATAAACAATGTTTACAAACAAATGTGGTCGTTACCACCAGCAAGTGAACGCATCACATTGCACACACCAGCAATGTGTATATATACATATATATATATACCACACCAGCATGTGTCATATATATATATAATATATATATATATATATACGTATATATATATATATATATATATATATATTACTGGTAGAGTCAGCTGTAATGTGTTACCTATCCTGCAGGTGGCAGTGGTGTATTGTATATACTGTAGTTAACTGGTAATTACATATATAATGTTCTACATTTTACAATTTTAAGACGCACCAGTTTATAACTGACAGGACAAGATATGTGTCGTACCACTTGTTTTCTGGAAGGTAAAGATAGGAAATGATTTAAGACCATTTAAACTCTGGTTTCTACTTACAGTCACTAAAAATGTCTGGGACATCCAGCTGGATAAAGAAACAAATGCCGAATCCCAGGGCTGTCCAGGACCAACCCAGTAAAACCAACAGTTCCAGTGCAGACTGTATTCACACCTTGAGAAGCGCTGAGCAAACCAGCAAAACCCCCTGCGTGCACAGCGACTCGCAGAGAAGGGACTGCTACTTCAAATGGAAATAATGAGACATTGAGAAGGCTGATGATAAACGTGTTCTGTGACTCCATCCAAATAGACTCTTTTGCGCATGACATGAAGCCGGGCTGGCTCCAGATAAATAAAACGTGTCCTTTGTTGCAGAGATCACAGGAGGGGAGTGATGCACAGTCTCGCTGGAAGTCTTTGGTAATTGCATGACTTGAGTGGTACTACTGACAGCTTTTCTTAAACATATCTTTTCCCAGGTTGACATATTTCATTGGAGGATGATGACATGCTTTGTCTGTTAATTGACAGGTGATTTTATGGAATCTATCCATCTCCCTGATGGGTATCAATTTAAGGGGCTGCATCTTGTAAGTCGAGTAGAAAGCCAGGGTGCAAAGCACAGGTAATTGGTGTTGGAGAATTCTTCATCTTCCATGGATTTGAACACAAATGACTTGATAACCAAGTTGTTTCAGATGTAACAACAGAGGAGGGAAGGTTAGTTAACTTGGAAACTCTACGGGTCCCTTTACAAGCACAATGTTTGTCCCCATAAATAATGTAATGCTGTAAAACTGGCACCACATAACTCAAGTCAATCATTAACGAGTTCAGCTAAGTTTGTTCAAATTTCTTTTCAATTGTTCACACGTGGGTTCAGTTGGCTGGCTTAGAGAAGAGGGCTGGAAGACTTGAGCTTTACATGAACCATAATATAAACAGTTTGAAAACAAAAACAATAATTGCATTCAATCAGTCAACCAATCAAAGCCTTTATTTACCCAGTGGAGTCGACTGAGAACCAATTCTCATTTACAGTGAGGAGCTGGCAAGAGGCTTCCACCCCCACAGCAAGCCACATCAAACACAATAAATATCATCATTGAACACAACACGCTCAAAGAAGTAAAGACAATAATATTACACACACACACACACATACACACACACAGAATACTTAGGGTTAAAATGTTTCAGGTACAGACAGCCACAGTGATAATGTATCACGTGCTCTCAATACTTCATGCAATGCATTGGGTACTGTAGAGCACCAGTAATGCAAGTCTCTGAACAGACTGTGTCTCATACCAATTAGATACTGTACGCGCTGAAGTGTCAAGAGAATATTAATTTAAACCAGTCACAAACACAACCATATACAATTTTGAAGATGGACTTATCCCGACATCTGGTGGCCAACTATGGCACTGCAGCACCACCTAATGGTAGCAATGAGCTAGTTACTGAGAACAGCAGTGCATTCTTTCATGGAGTATGAGTAAGGACCTGGAATTTACTTTATTATAGTCCTTCTACTTCAGATGTTATGAGTGCATGTTTAAAGTTATGTATCTATTCATTTAAACATAAACAGTCATTTTGTGTCTAACATTATACCATAGAGAACATACAGACTGGGTATCCTCTTTGAATAATTTCCATTACCCTCTGTTGCTGTATGTCCACTTACAGATATTGAGGTTGATTATAATCAAACCACATCAAATGTGTAACTCCAACCCTAACCCCTACCCTAATCCTAAATCTAGCCTTAGCCCCTCATCTTCTCATCCTCCAATCCTCATCCAGGGTACTTTATCCTGATTTCACCGGGTGGGATAAAACAAAAACTGTGCTAATATAAGTGAAACTGTATCTGAATATTCTTCACAACCCCAGTCAAGTTAATGTCAAGTTAAAATCATGGATTTAACTTTTAAGAATTATAAGTATTTTAAGGATTAATTTTTTCTTCATATCTTCTCTCAAGATTAAAAGAATTCACCAAAGGCTAAGGCCTGTTCACGTTTATTATTTGATTTCTTTCAAGCTGTCAATTTGTCTTAATAACATCCTAGTCTTGTTAACCCCTTGTCAACCCATCACTTCCTCCCATCACCCTCCTGTCTGGCACTGCCTTGCTTCCTTGACTCCAGTAAGCACCACCTCTTTATATTAATTACATTCCCTTTGCCAATTGCACTAAATTGTTAATTCATTTTCCCTGGAAGATGAAATGGTAGATGCAATGAAACAAATTTATTTATGCAATCCACATGGCTTAATACCCACTAGCTCCAGTGTAATCTGTTGTAAACTAGATTCCTCTAACGATAATACGCTATTAACCTTGATGTTAGTAACATTAACACAGCTAGGGTTACACCCAGTGCTTTACATCTCAGATACTTATTGCCTTGTTGAGTTTCAGAGAATGCAGTGATGCATTCTGTTGGAGAATGGCAGCTTGTGCCTCAATAGCACAAGCTTGTGTATCTATAATACAGATGTTATTATTTTTGAAGATAATAAACTTGTGCTATAGATAACATGATTTGGGAAAAGCTCTGCTACTGCACCATATCTGATGTGCTTATTGATGAGACTCTCGTTTGCATTTGCCTGTGAGTCTGTGATGTGTACCAAGCTTCTATTCCAGCCTGAGATGTATTGTATACATGCTATTGCGAGCTGTATTAGAAAATTACACTTTAGCAGGGTTTTCCACAGGGTGTCATTCGCTTGCATTAGCACAGGAAAACATGCTCGGCATCTTATTTTCAGCATGATGTAAATATTACTGCTGAAGATCGGTCACAGCGAATCACTGGTCAAACCCTTTCAGCCGCACTCGGGGTTGTGCATGGTAGAGAATGAAGTGCAAAACAGGCATTAAACAAGATACCATTTCCTGTTGCTTTTCAAATAACTGGGGAGACAAAGGAGCCCCCTGTATTAGATGCACTGCGGCTAGGAACTGCACAGGACTCAGAGACAGGGAATTACATTCCTGTGTATTATAACCCAACAATACCATTCGAAAACAGTGCTCTTTGATTGTGTCATGTTCTATTTTCTTTGTCTGTTGATGATGACATAACATATACAGTCAGGATTTATTTTTCATGAATTTAACCCGTAAAATAATTTATTCACTGTAAATAGACGTTATACTACAACACTACAGAAAATAACACAGTGCACATGTTCCTGGTGTAAATGTTTAGAATAATTTGATAAACAGAAATGCCAACAAGCAAAGCAAGCCTGTTTCTAGGTGAAACCCCTCGCTTGTAACGAGACTACAGCTTATTTGTATGATTTATTTTGTGTTAATGACTTATTTTGTACTGATACTGGTTTCCACTTCCAAACTCCACGAACTACATCATTAACAGAATTATCTTTATTTTCCCATTTGTTTCCTTTATTTTTGGTATAAATGTTGAAAAGTGTTTTTGTTAAATGTGTGTGTGTATCAAATTAACCCAGGAAAGGGTTCATTGTGAGCCTTGTTTAAAATTCTTACATTTCCATGTGAGAATGTAGATAGAAAACTGTGTGCCATGATTGGTGGTCCAATTACTGTAATTAATTATTCAATTTAATTTAAATGAGGCAGTGTGACAGGCTGGTCGGGGTAAGGAGACTCGAGTCAGGATATGCAAGGAAAATAAAGGACTTTAATTAAACAAAATACACAAAACAAATGGCATGATAGCCAAATAAAAAGAACAAACACAAAACACTATTAACAACAAATTCTAAACACAAAATACACACCAATAAACCTTTCACACTCACTCACTCACTCACTCACTCACTCACTCACACACAAACACACACACACACACACACACACACACACACACACACACACACACACACACTCACTCACTCACACACACACACACACACACACTCACACACACACACACACACACACACACACACACACACACACACACACACACACACACACACACACACACACACACACACACACACACACACACACACACACACACACACACACACACACACACACACACACACACACACACACACACACACACACACACACACACTCACACACACACACACACACACACACACACACACACACACACACACACACACACACACACACACACACACACACACACACACACACACACACACACACACACACACACACACACACACACACACACACACACACACACACACACACACACACACACACACACACACACACACACACACACACACACACACACACTCACACACACACACACACACACACACACACACACACACACACACACACACACACACACACACACACACACACACACACACACACACACACACAACTAACTCTCCCAACCACTCCCTTTTATACAGGTGCTGCAGCTAATTGGACAATTCGCACCTCATCAGCTGTAGCTCCTTTCACACATTCCTCACACAATCTCATTCACTCAGATCACACAGCAGACACATCCACTCTAAACATCACAAAAACACAGAGAGGCTGCACCGTGTCACAGGCAGGTGTGTTTAAAATGTTGCAACTGAGATGTATGTTCAGAAATGAGATGCTGCCAAAAGTAACCTAAAGGTTGACTGTATGTTTACTGTACTAAATGTCCTCAATAGCATTGTTATTTGCACCAGCAAAGAAAGCATCACATTGCACACACCAGCAAGGATAGCTCAAAATCTAGTCCATTAATGTTAATAATAAGTTAAGTAATATAATTAATAATATATTATATCATATATATATATATATATATATATATATATATATATATATATATATATATATATATATATATATATATATACATACATATATATATATATATTCTTCTGGTTTACTGACACACTGTGGACTAGATTTTGATATTATACTTTCTTCTGGTTTACTGACACACTGTATGTTTAATCAGAGAGATGGGCGGTCTGTGAGGTATATTTCCAGAGTCAAGACCTGAGTGTAATAACATGCCTGGATGCCCGTATTTCCCTTGACATATCTCTGTACTATATTAGGGGTTAAGTGGAGTCAGTCAAGGTTTATTTGCTGCTATAATGCTCCCTGTCACCAGCAATAATTGAGACACGTGTCTTAAAAGCCAGCTTATAAAAGTTTTACGGAAACTCTGAGCGCTTAAGTGATCTTCCAAGGCTTTACTGAAGCCTACAGGGCTGAGGATGTCTGCATATATTAATTTCATGGAGTTTAAGAGGTCACAACACTCATTTCTAAACTCGTAAGCCATACATGCTTCAGTGCTTTAAGCTAGGGGTGTTTTATCATTGCACTTAAAGGGAGGAGGAGCTGTGCATGGCCTGCTAAAAATAAATTTGCTTAAGACTCAAGGCAGTGACTTGCTTGTAATGAAAAGTGGGGTGATCCGGTGTTGTAGATGTGCTGTTCTCGAAAGCTGTCGGGAGAAACTGGTTAATCTAATATTTAAAGCTTTATACTGAGACAATGGGTTTTGATTTCAGATAGGAGAGCAGCTTAGCAGAAGCTGAGAAAACGAGAATGGGATGTATTCTGCCTGCCTGCCTTTGAAGGCTCATGCTGGTGGGGGGGATCTGTACATATTTGAAAGTGAATCCGTCTAACAGGGTGCAGGGTGATTTTGTTCCTATTTGGAGAAGTGCGGATGGACTCACTTTACAAGGACCTTAGCACTTCCATTTGACGGAACCAGAGGAAAATAAAACACCTTTATTTCCCTTGCAGGCTAGTGTAAACATGACAAGCAGCTTTCCATTGGTACTGTGCCATTTACAGTGTACTGTAAGATACCATCAGCGGCTCCATTGAGATCATCTCCTGATTCTGTTATCTTAACCCCCTCACATATGTATTATTAAGAGCCTTTTGTTTTATTTCATTCTCCGTGCCTGCTGTAACTGCTTATGCAGAACAGTCGCACCCACTTCAGGAGCGTTGGGTGCCCAGGATGTAATCTGTGTTTAGAAGTAACGAAGCCCCAGCTCATCGGACTAGGCTCAAACAAAGCTAGTATTAAAAGTAAGTAACACAATGTCCTAAGCCACTGTTCTGGGCTAACATTTCACATTGTTCTGCCTTGTATTTTGTTAAGGCTTTATTTAGCCTCTGTGTCCCGTCTTGTTTTTCCCTGTGTTGAGATCAGTCTCTGGTCCCCTGGGGATGACAGTAATGTCACAGACATACCCGGCACTCCTATATTTCACACAGAACCTCAAACTCATTAGGAATGACTACTTACCATGGGAAAGTAAATGTGTCCTTCACATAACCAACCTCCTTACTCCTGGAACACAGTTCATTTTATCAGACATGCTGTTCTTCATTGGATCCAATTAGGATCAGCCCTGTCTCCGCTCGCTCTCTCGCTCTCTCTCTCTCGTTCACTCTCTCTCTCATTCCCTCTCTCTCTCATTCTCTCTCTCTCTCACTCTCTCTCTCATTCTCTCTCTCGTTCTCTCTCTCACTCTCTCTCACTCTTTCTCTCTCACTCTCTCTCTCACTCGTGCTCTCTCTCTCTCTCTCTCTCTCTCTCTCTCTCTCTCTCTCTCTCTCTCTCTCTCTCTCTCTCTGTTGGCTGTGGATGGGAAGAGTTTGGTGATTAACAGGGATGTATGTACTGAGGTCTCAACTTCATTGATTTCCAGAGAGGGAGTCAAACTATGGAACAAGGGATTTGATCTAGGGATGCAAAAGTTTTAAAAGTATCATTGGTAACGCTTTATATTAAGGTGCTGCTTATTAGTGTTTTATAACTATATAATATATACTTATTAACTATGTTATAGAGTATTAATAAAGCATTATAGATTGTTTATAACCATGCAATAGCCATAGACTGAATTACGTTTAAACATCCCAAAGTACAATAGGTGGCTAAAAACTGTAATTCTGTCTATGGCATGGTTATAAACCATCTATAATGCTTTATTAACACTCTATAACATGGTTATTAAGCATATATTATATATTTATAAAACATTAATAAGTAGCAACTTAATATAGAGTGTTACCGTTTCATTTATAAGACCCTGAAGGATCTTAACCAGAACCATGAGCGGACCATGGATCTACCGTGTTTGAAGATGCAATGGGTTTTGCACAGTGGCCCTGATACAGTAGCACTGGTATCAGTATCTGGTAAAGATGTGGTTCCAGATCACTGCAACACATTTTCAATGGTGTGGATTGGTTCAAATAATTCTGACACCGTTGGGTTGACGATTATGAAAGTATTACCAGCACTGTTCTACCACTAGTGGATAGAATAGCATAGCTTACCATAGCAGCTACACTGCCCTTGTGCTACCATTGCCTCTCAGTAGAGATTCATTACATTGCCATAGCAGGGCCATGGTAAGATTGTTAGACATGACACGCTCTCTAGTGTCTGTTCTTCTCTTGTTCTGCTTCGCTCAACCTCGACTAACCCAAACTAAGCTTTATTTCTCTCGGTGCATCTCTCTGGCTTTGTGCCGCTGTACCTCGTTTGCTGTGTTTTTTTTAGTTGAACTCCACCCAGAGTACCTTGGGAACAGAGGCTGTCACCCATGATAAAGAGCCCTGACAAGCTGGCCTGGGATGGGCTTGGCTGTATAATTCATTGTAATACATTCACACCACACCAATCATTTATCAGAACAGGGGCCTCGCTAATATGAACATGAATATGGGGGATGCCATGCCATTGATCATCCCCGGGCAGGGCTGTGTGATTGAACTGGCTTGAGATTTCACCTCCACACCACCGGGACAAGTGTTTGACTTCTAACTCTGCAGGTGGAAACTAAAGGGGATTCTCACCATAGTGTTCCCTTCTCCCCTTCATGTTGAGCTTTAACTTCTCATTTTTGGTGCAAGACAGAGATTCGATTGAAAATAAAGAAGTAAAGGTAGCTTTGCCCTAGTAAAAGCATAGCAAAGTGTAGTAAAGGACAGTGAAAGCATGGTAAAGTTGACTGTAGTAAAACCATAGCAAAGTGTAATAAAGCACAGTGAAAGCAGTGTAATGAATAGTGAGGTATGGTAAAGCATATTAATAAAAATGCCAAACCAGGGTAAAGCATGGTAAATGCAATGTTTAAATTCAGTTTTTATGCTGGATAACAATCTTGGGTTATACTGCATGTCTCATTCCAAATTGATCTGTTTCATGAGAGAGCTGACTTTAGTGCTGATTGGGTTAAACACACAGAAACATACATACATACATATAAAGCAGCCACACATCAGTAATATGATTAGGATATTTTAGGATATCAAAGCATTGTCATCTTAAACAATCAGAATGTTAAATCATACATTTTTGATCAGCAGGTGCATTCATAAAGCATTTCTCTGTCCAACACACCAAAGTCCCTTAAAGGCTATTGATTAAGGTGCATGGTTAAGGTGAAAATTCAATCTAAAAGGAATTCAAGAATGTCAAAATTAATTAAAACAGCCTTCAGTAATATTCTTGAAACAAGTTTTCAGTTTTGTGAACATATTTGTAAATTCTATTTAAATTGCATAACACTTCAGAACATCAAGCCTGACTTGCGAGAAGCCTTTATTTTCCTTTCTTTTCTTCAGAAATATACAAAGGATCCTTCCTGACTGCTCCATTAGATGGAAGAAAAAAAGTCATCAATCGAACACAAGGAGGAAGACACTGCCATTTCACAAAACGATGTTTCCTCACCTTAATGGATTTAGATACAGTGCAATGCCAGAGAAACATGTGGCGTCTAAATGTTTTGACTGATTATGCGTTTTTTTTGTTTTTTTTCTTAAGCTATTCATAGAAGATAGATTCATCATTCCAATTTGTCAATGTTTTCAGTGAATTAAGTGTGGACTGACTCTGGTTGCTTTAGGACTGTCAGGCCCTGTCTCAGGCCTCATTTACAGGGGCCTAAATGAAGAGGCATCAGAGGTGTTTGCAGCAGCAGTAATTAAAGTGATGAATGCCCGGGCGGTGTGAGCAGTGGCAGCCTGGCCCGTGTGTCTCTTCATCAGCCGACAGTGCACTAATCATCCTGCTCAGTGCTAATTTGAGGGGCTCATCTGTACAGCCGATGTGTTTCCACAGAGTCTATTCTTCACAGGTATGCTGAGCGCCCCCACGCTGTCTTAGCGCTGTATGTAGAAAAAGGGGCTTATGCTTTCTGTCAGTTTTGTCCTTGTGCCAAACAAGTTGCTCCACTCTGCGGCGAGTTCTTTGACTTTGTGGTTTGAACTTGCTAATCAGAGGCCTGCGAGGTTTATGAATGGGTGTTACTCTTGCTCCTGTTTGGGCAGGAAAATCTGCCTGGCGATTCCAGCTGACAGTAATGCAGGGACATTGCGGGAACGGAGGAGGACGTTAGGGAAAGCGGCTTGAATGTGGGATTCCTGCATTTGCAGTGTTTGGACTACAATATATAATCAGGAAAAAGTTTTTGCTTTTTACGTTGATTATTCCTTCACAGAAACAGCATACAGAAAACATAATCAAACAATTTATTAGAAAGTTTAATAAAATATCTCATAAAATAGGCAGAGGGCATTTTTGTATTAACTCAATGGTATAAGTATTCAGGTTTCAAATTATAAATTTGAATTCCAAGTGGTGCTAAGATAAAGCAAAGAAGACATATATTTGTAATACAAAGTCTCAGTGTTATGGAAGGCTGGAACTTTGCAAAGAAATAATTGGGCAGCTGCCACCTAATTCAAGTTTACATGACACAAGTGGGGGGACCTCATTATAAATCAGGTCAACTCCCGATGCAACATCATAAATCAAGGAAAGACACGCAATCTAACAATTAGATAATTACAAGACCCCTGTGCCGCTGATGTTTAACTGGGCCGCTCTGAGCGAGGAGACACAGAAAAAGCGTCTTGTAAACTCACTCATAATTAGTCTAATTCCTAACTGGGGTGAGAGTGAAGAGAAGAGAGCTCTTAAAGCGAGTAATTGGAAGGTAAACTCCTGTGAATACAACGGCTCTTCTTCTCAGAGGCTGGATGTTTGAGTCGTTTTCTCACCGTCGTTAATCAGGACACTTGCTTGTTCGTTTGGGTTGTTTATTTCCCCGTTCCTTTAAAAAAGCAATCAATACAAGGATATTCAAACGTTATGGTGATGTGCATTTCAAACGTGCACTCATCTTGCTCTGAACAAACAAGAAGCAAGGATAAAGCAAGTTAACGAGAACCAAAATGAGCTGGGGGTTTAAATACCAAACAAAGTCTGTACCCCTGAGATAGATATACAGATAGATAGATTTCCAATATTACCTTAACTTGTCACAGTGCCAGGATTGTGGAGTTCAGGGATACTGTATATGAAGATGTAGTAGGCTATGGTGTCCAGCAGGAGGACGTATAGAGATCCAAAGCGTATCAATACAGGTTGTTGAGGAATGATAGTAATTTAAACGCCCCTACAACTATTAACTATTAACATTGTAGAAGCTCTGTTTGATTGACACTGGAACACCAAGCATACCTTTATTGAAATTCCATCTGTGCATTCCTTTTTTAAATAGTCTTAGTTTAACCTTATTGTGGGGAAAACAATTACAAATTAAGAAATAGATCATGCATGCACTGTAGATAGACATAGATACGCATGCACTGTAGATATACATAGATACTGCATACACTGTAGATAGACATATATACTGCATACACTGTAGATAGACATATATACTGCATACACTGTAGATAGACATAGATACTGCATGCACTGTATTTTGTAACATTATTTATTTCAAGCACTTCATTTGAAAGATCGAAAGTGTATCTGTGGTCTCGGATGGACCTTTAGTGTTTCTCCACACAACCATTTTTTTCTGAGACTTCTGATCCCTCTAGGCAGGGCTGCCTTTAAAAATTCAAAGGCAGGAGTCCAATTGCCCCCAATTGAAAGTGTCATTTATCAGGACAGCCAAGCCAAAGCAATGCCTGCTCCACGGATCGGAGGAGGAAAGCACAGGGGGCTTCCACTAGCTTGGGCTTCCCTGTGGATGCTATTGTCTTTATTGAACTGATTTGTCCTGGTTGACTCATCCTCCTCTCTCCCTAGTAAACTGGCGGTCTGCTTGTGCTCTGCCCAAGCTAAGTGGCATGCTCTGATGCACTGGCCCTGTGAAAAGGAGGTGGCGTCGCAGGAGGAAACCGAGTGGAACACAATTCTGGAATCTTGGGGCTCCTGAGCCACGTGTTCTTATTACTGGAGTGTGTTCGTGCTCCTGAACAGTGCTATATTACTCTCTCCCTGGATCAAAGGCGAGCTGTATTTAAAGAGGCATCTAAGACGGCATGCATTTATCATGTGATTTTCATTACATGCACTTGTTGACTTGTCTTGCCCCTCATTAATTCTATTAAAGATAATTGTTCCTGATTTCACTAGACTTTGCTTTGATTTAGAAGTAATGAATTGTACTAGGGTTTGATTAAACCCTTCATAATAACTTTATCATACAACATAGAGTGCCACATTTATCATGCCAAGACATCTTTATAATCCAAAAAGGGGTGTCATATATTATTGCCTTTCTGCAAAAACATTATCTCTTCATAAGTTTCGGAGTATGGTTTACAAGAACGATTGATCTTAAAATAATGTTGTGACCGCTCTGCAACCTTTAGCGTGGACTGCTGATTGAAATCACAGGAGAAACATTCCAGAAACAGAGAAAAAAATAATTATTACAAAAAATGATAATTTGCACGAGAGACGGAGCGCTCGGCTGAATGCGCTGACGGCAGATTGACCCCAGCTGCTGTTAATCTGATTTTGATATCTAGAGACAACAGTCGGTTTTTTTATGTCATTGGCCATGATGTGGGGGGACAGCTGTGAGAAGAATGTCACACCACGCAAGCCGGAGGAGCGGAAAGATCTGCTCTCCGATGGGGGGAGGGGGCGTGGTCTCTTGCTGCTCCCTGCCTGCCCCTGTATAAATGATCTAAGTGTTTCAGGCCTGTTGCCACGAGCCCACTCTGCCTGGTGTTCCAGCACTGTGGTGAGCATGACATTGGAATTGTTAAGGGGTGAAAGTAAACTGAGACTGAACAGGCATTAGAAAATTATTAAGCTTTAAAAAAAAAAAGCCTTTAAAATAACAACCTAATGACTCTCACTTACTACATTATAACCTTGTGGGGTGTTTCTGTGTTTTTAGAAACATTGATGGAGCTTTTATAACCTCTGCCATAACCTGTTTTTTACAACAGTGCTGGAAACTGTGCTGAAACAGAACAAACCCATTCTGTATACTGCCTGCCATCTTCTTGTACTTGCATACAAGTGTGTTTGTAGCATACAGTGCATGCCAATGGTAAGGACTGTATTCACGTACTATTTGGGGGTGTTTATTTAATCAGTGCTAACAGTGGTTAGTGTGTTACTAAACTACTTGCTAAGTTAATGAACTGCAAAAACTGCCCTTTGAAATAAAACATGAGCAGGATTTTCAATATCAGATTAGACCATGATCTACAGTATGTACACAACATGGTTAGGAAAACATATCATCACAAATGCCGACTCATACTGATCCCCAGGAGATACCCTTCAATAGGGTTGGGCTTTAGCACCATATGTCTCAGTATAAAATGGGACCCAAAACTAGTGAGGTTATTAAACAAGTCATTGATATTCTGTCTGACTGGTTGATCATGCATGAGGAGGGAAGGTTACAGTTTCATTGGCCCAATAGACTGCACTGTGGGAACATGTGTGGAATGCAGTCAAGGACGGAGGGGGCCCTGCCTAGGTCTTAGGCTAACCTGCACTGTAATCTGTCCTGGATATTGTGTGGCCCCAAGATTACACACCTTGGGGCCACACAGTGTGATTTACATGGCTACCCAAGAGTAAGGGAGGTTGAGCAGTGCTGAGATGTACCCAGTCTTTACATCTTAGAGGGAGCTTTTTTACAGAACTTTTAAAATGGCTTATGTTATCTATTCTCCTACTTGGTATGCCAGTTTCTGTCATTCAGAAGAACAGACAGAACAGTATATATATATATATATATATATATATATATATATATATATATATATATATATATATATATATATATATATATATATTGTGTGCCAGGCTCTTCACTGTGGTAGGGTAATAAGGTCAATGTGAAAACAACTGGAAGGCACATTTCCCAGTAAACATGTGCTGCGTGAAAAATGGCCTGACCTTATGTTGTAGAATCCAAATCCATTGAGTCAATTGCCAGAAAACATGACGTGACCTTTCAGATTCGCTGAGCATCAACTGTGAGGCTTGCTTGCCTGCCACCCTTTCCATCTCACCTCACCCACCTTGGGGTGCAACTCACCTCAAATAATCATTCGGGTACACATTGTGCACTGTGCAAATTCCAGAGAAACAGTAAATGACATCCAACTTGACCCTTATTTACCCAGCGTAACAATATCAAATTATATAGTGTAGGATTCTCTGGCTGTGCCGCGATACTTCAGAGCTGGGTTTGTTTCCTGCAAAAACGATTTGTATTTTAGTAAACAACACCGCCAACAACAAAGGCTTTTTAACCCGCTTGTGTAAAAGATCTCCTCCAGCCAAGCTCCGTGCAGTATTTATATTTCATGGGGTGTAGATGTGGTACATGCATAGAATGAGCTGACTAAGACAAGTTCAAAATCCTCACTGCCAACAATACAACATCGTTGCAGCACAGAATGTGTATTTATAGGACTGAAGATGCATTTATTTATTTGAATATAATGTGTGTTTCTTGAAGGAAGAGAAAATATACATTGGTCTAAACAGTGTTGGTTTAAAGCTAAATGCTAAACAGCATTTGTTTCTGATCTGTACAGAAGACCAAAACACATTGACATGACAAGTTATGATCAAGGGAAAATGCTATAGTGAATATTCTGGTAAAAACTGCTGTACATACCTTTCATAGACACGCACAAGAAAGAGACCAGAGCTGTGAGTTATTCTGTATGTATGAATCATTCGTCTTGCCAGCTCCTGACTGGGAAAGTTAGGCTTTATTGTGACACCTCCGAGGGAAGGCTCATCAACATCACATTTAGTATTCTTTGCGAAAGTCACAAAATAGGTTTTAGACCATTCTTCGGAGACGTAAACTTTCTTTTATATTCTGTAGCCTGTATATTATCACATGCTGTTTAAATTGTACACCTGTAACCGTGAGTGAAAGAGAGGGCTAAAAAAGTGTTCCCACTACTGTAACACAACCAGAAATAGGGAGCTAATCCATATTAACCCATGCAATACTCACCAGCTTTTAAAAATAATACCCTCAGGAATTCCCCTGCCTTCTGTCAAATTGTATAGGGACAGGAGACGACTCATTTGGCCCGTGTTTAACCCGGAGACTGATCCTTTCAGGGTTTAGGTATTAGCTATCCTCAGCAAACTTTCTACTGTGGGATATACTGTATGAGGGACTAGAATATTTAACATGCCCTTTATAAGAGTTCTATTTGAAAATAAAGTGAAATGAGAGTACCACCTACTGGTAGATAACAAACCCTATCCCCTCTCCCTTCTGCTAGAGCTTTACTTTTAAAAAGAAATGAATCTGAATCAAAAGGTGCTGTTTAGTCTCCCTGTGTCGAGCCTTGTGGATGAATCTGGTTCCAGAGCTTGCCCTTTCCTCTGGGGAGATGATTCTGCTATACTGTCATGCTCTAAGGAACTGGGGAAACATTTTAAACCTCCAGTGAATTAAGAAGAAGACTTGATTCAGTCATTCACTGCACAGCATTTTACAGATGTGTTCAAGGTGTTTGTATTAAAGTGGGTCTAGGTGTTGGCTTGACTTCTCAAACTTCACTGACCACACCTACTCTATCAAAATGCAGGTCTACAGTAAACACAGCTTTTGCTATGCATATTGTACAGAGTCGCAGTAGCATTCTTCAGCTGAGAATGGGTTCTCACAGAAACTCTTCTAACAGTCTTGTATTCATCCTGCAGTATGTAATGCTCAGTATCGTAGGGTGCTTACCTCAATAACAATTCATTCTTTCACACATTCGCAAATTAATGGAAAGGGATTGCCCTTACGAACAGCGCTCCACTTACAATATGGTCCCACGGAATTTATTTTCCTCTGTGGAACCTATATAGGTGTCTCTATAAATGAAGATATTATTGGTAAGCACAGTGTTGTTCATGTGAACCTCATGGGAATTTTATTCACGCTTCGGTTGTATTTGTTAAAAAAGGTCCAGTGTTTCTAAATGATAAATGATGTACATATTCACAATGTTATGGATCACCTGCCTTCCATTAATTGGCCTGTTTCTGTCCTGTTGGCTTGCAGAGATTGAACAGCAGTAATTGAAGGATGACGTGCAGCATCTCATAATGCGGTCTATATTGATGATTGTAATTGCATTCCAGTGGTGTTTACACCCCAGTCTGGGTGATGTATGGACCATGCCAGATAGCAGATTGCTGTACCTTAAACCCAGAGGCTCTGTTCACACAGCTGGGATGGGCTGCTAGGAAGCTCAGGCCAGCCCTGCAGTTTAAGAGAAGACTCTGGACTCCCCAGCGTCTTGGTAGTGTGAGAAAGCCATGGCTTAGTTCCACTCTAATTCCTCTGTCCTGGAAGTGCGCAGATGAAGGAAAGGCCAGTCAGAGCCATGTGAGCAGAGGACCTGCAGCCTCCAGAGGGTTAATTGGAGCAATTAAAGCAAGGCTCTGACGGAGCAGTCTGTCAGAGACAGATCTGAATACCACTACCATCCCTGCATCTTGCATGTATTTAATGACAAACGTGCTTTTAAAAGACTCAAATGCAGTACTGCACTGTTAGAGGCTCCCTGCAATCCCCTAGCTGACAATGACAACTTGGCACAGTTGTCAAACCAGTATTCAAACCAGCCATCTCCCACAGACTTGACTCACCCTGCACTGCACTTGGGAGTAACTTTATCAGATGAACCATTGGGGAAACATCCGTATTTTGAATGTAAAAATAAACTTGCCAAAGAGAGGAACCCCATTGAAATGCAGCATGTATACGTATTGATGAAGATAGATTGTATAGAGATGTACTGACTATGCTCTTAAAGATGACCTTTCAAATTCCTGAACCACAAATCCATGGAGACCAAAGGATGCCCGGAGAGAGCTTATAGGGATTTTTGTTGGTTTGAATCCTAATCCTTACTCTTACTTATACACCTTTCATGAAGTTGCTAGATTAAATACACACAAATGCACAGTCCTTTATCGCTATTATGATATCATTGTTGCCACATCGTTTGTGTACAATGGCAGCAATCTGTTTCCACTAGAAAAATAATGTGAAACCCAGTTGGGAACCTTCAACAAGTTTGATGGCTAAGCCTTTCTCTTTCAGAGGCAGGGTCAGTCCAATTTACCGCCTGGGGAAGGGGTGTGTGTGCATTTTTAATTGGAGGGTCACTCAATGTAGGGCCGTCGCTTCCTCTGGGTGCTTTGGCAGACTTCGTGGTGAGTTTGAGCCACAGGAAATCCCCCACCTCATTAAAAGAGAAAAGATTAATTGACAGCTTCACTAACAGCCAGTCACAGGACTGTAAAAAGGGTCTTCCAATTAGGCCTGAGCTCAGCCTGATCAGTGGCAGCTAACAGAGGTCGTCTTTTTATTCTTCCTTCTGTGTCCCCGACGACGAAAGAGAAATGAAGGCAGTTTTATTTTTAACAGAGCCTTATCTTTGGGGTTCCTAGAGGAAAGCAGTAACATCACGTTCGATGGAGGAGTTCTATTTCAAAGCAGTGCTCATCATTGATGGACTTCTTGAACTGTCGCTGGCCCCTTCCGCTGTGCATCACACCAGAGTTGAGATTGAGCCCCACTGTTTGGGCAAGCCAACGGATTGTGTTTATACACACAGGAGCATTCAATAAATAAAATAATTTAAATACATATACCGTTTAATCAGTAAAAACCCAATCGGGTATACAGAAACTAATTACACTTTCTAAAGGGTGGTCTGATTTAGCTATTGCTCCATCCAAAGAAATAAAAACAAAATACTTTTTACAAAGTTCTCTTCTGAGCAATTTAACACTTGCCGACAACAAGGTCTTAATTAGCAATCAATTTGCAAAATTACAGCTAATAGGCTGGTGTGAAACTCACACAGGAGTCTCGAGCTAATGTTTGAACACTTGAACAGTTCTCATGTCATGATCAGACACCCGAAAACAAATGTGCAGAGATTACATGCCAAACGCAATCGGCTAGAGAAATGACTGCTTCTAACCTATGGATTTCAATCAATTGGACTTGAGTCGATTCCTGCTTTATCTGCTTGAGATTTTAAAACAGTTTACATAAAGTGCATCTTATTACACTGTAATCGCACAAGAGGGTTCAATGTCTATTACCTTTTAAATACACAGAAAGGTGTGTAAATACAATGCAATTATAACAGACATTACCCAGTGCCTAAAATGCAACACAGCTATCTATGTATTTGCTAATTACAGTGTGTTACAGTTTAATAAATAGACACTAATTTAATGCACAATACTCAAGCTAGAACTCATTTCTCTTTACAAAGTAAGAAACGGGAGATACAGGATGTTTTAAGTATATGCAAATCTCTTTCAGTTCAATTCAAGTGCACAGCAAGCAGTCAGCAATGTTAATTTGATGCTATCTGTAAGTGAACACTGGAAGCTCTTGTACTGGGGAGGATTGCACATAGCACTACTTAGGTCATAGACAGAGCGAGCGAGACACAAATTGAACACTGACTATCTGTGCTGGCCCCATGCGGGGATCGCAGTCATCTTTCTATAAAAGACCAGGGCAACTTCCTCTGGTAAACTGCTAGATTAATATGATATTTCTGGCTCCAACTAACCTTAAATGTGAGCAATCTTTTTTGGTATATAGATGTGTTTTTTTTTTTGTTTGTTTTTTTTAAACCATTGTATCCACAGAACAAATGGATGTCTTGCTCACAGCTGCAAAGAGTTCTAGAGCATTTTCAGGGTTAAAACTGAACACATTGTGGACAGAGGCACAGAACTGACTTTCAATCAAACTGTGCGACTGTTTTACCTGCCGTGAATACAAAAATATATTGTTAAGCCTCTGAGAACCAGGCTTTACCTTGCCTTTAATATACACCATGATGCCTGAACATTTCAATATAAATAAGTGAACGTAGTTAACATCAACAGCCTAGAAGTATCTCCAAAGACATGGAAGACTGTTTTGTATGTCACTGTAAGGTGTACTGAATAAAAAACTCTATTGAGAAACATCCTTGTTGAGAAATTGGAACATCTATAACTCTATACTCTAGGTACTGTACATATTTGTGTATCATATGACACATACACTATAAGCCATGTGAGGGGTTTGTGGATGGAGGCAATGATGTATGTTTAGTAGCCCCGTGGTTGAGAATGTGCACACCTACTGACAGTGAAGAACAGGGCGGAAGTAGGTTTGTCAAGTGTTCCAGTGTTAACTTTGACTGTTCGAGGTATGAGCCTCAAACACACAGCCAGGAGCTGGCAGGGAGAGGAAAGCTGGATGTGTCAACATGACTCACTCCAAGGAAAACCATGTGCACTGTCTCTCTCTGACCCTTGACTTATCCAATGGCCTTGCATGGGGTCAGAGGTTAATATGTTAAACAGAGTGCCTCATGGCACAATTTAAAGAAGCCGAGCTGAAGTGTTAATATTGGTTGGAGTCTCCACTAAATTACAATCCATGTCAAAATTCAGGCTCCTTCCTTCCCTGACAAATGATTCTCTCTAATCCTGCATCAGTATTTCTGACCGCAAGAGCAATCTATCGGAAGGGGCTATAGCGCAGACACACTCAATCATGAAATGACTGGACTGGATATCGAAAGTGAGCCGATTTACTTCTTACAATGAAATCTGCATAATCCCTTTATACGTGCTGTATTTCAAAGATATTTTTTTCTACCGTATTGCCTCATTCAAGCTTGTAATGGAATACTATATCTAAAGTCGTGCAACAATGCATGTATTTGTGTAGCCGCAGAATTGATTCACAACATCAGGCTCACTGGTCTCCGCTGGAAAGCCTAGGTAAAGTTTTCATTTGTATTTATCTTTTCAAACAGACTTGATAACAAACACACTGCTCAGCTGGTTTGGCTTGGATCTCCTAGCAGGCGACCTTATGTCTTCTGAACCCTGTGGCTTCATGAGTCTGCTGTGCAGGATTCCAGGGAAGAGTCTGTAGGTTGCTTTCTTTGTTTTGTGTATAATTTAGTTTGAAATGTTTGCTGAAACAGAGGGAATTGATGGTTCAGAGAACATGCTGTAGAGCTGAGAGCTGGGAGTGTTTTCAATAATTTAGCATTAGGTTGAGATGTGCTTTCTGGATAGCAGCTGAAAGCGAATGCTGGTTCATTGGTGCATCAAGTTAAAAAGCTGACATGACATCTGCAATCCCCATGCTGGTGAAGTCAGGTTTCATAATGAAAAGTTTTGGTGAGCTTACATTGCATACAATAGAAAATTGTACTCTTACTGTCCTGCACAGCTCTGGCCAAAAGTTTAGCATCACCTACAATTTTAGGACTGAGACAACTTTTTCTTTTTTTTTTTTTTTTTTTTTAACTATATGAACATAATTTAGATATTTTATTTAACATCATGTAAGCAAAGAAACTACAAAATGATATCGTAAAAGTCTACTGGAAGCCATAATAGTATTACAGTATTTCATATTAGAATTCAAAATGGCATATTAGAATTTTGGCCACAGCTGAACATGGCACTCCTACTGCCAAATTGTGAAGTTTTAATCAGTATCTTACACTGGTCATAGAAAATTCATCCACAGTGCCAGCAGTCAAGTGCAGAGAATCAAACCGATTTCCGTTCTTTCAATCTCTGGCTCTCCTGCCCTCTGGCCCGCACACCCACCCAGTCTCTTCCAATCTGCCAGCTGGTCAGTGATCCCACCCTCATACCGCTGTCCTTTTGTTGAACCCTGGATAAACAGAGCAACCTTCACAATTGCAACGGCTCTCAGGATGCGTTTCAGAAGAGCTTGTTTATAAATAATTACAAGCAAGCAGCCTCTAACTCCTAAAGCTCTGTCAGAAAGAAATCTTGTGTAATTCATGGTAACTCATCATTTATTCATCTTAACAAACACGCTGTAGAGAGTTCAAACTGAGCGCATTACCCTGCTGCTTAAGGTCTGGGATTTTTTTTATAAATATATTTATTTTCAGTCACCTCTTCTGTGGAATGACTTAGAAAATAAGAATGCGTGAGGGGAGGCCTCACTCGACCATCAGCGCTCATCCAAACCACAGTATATGGATGATCTCAAAACCTTTTCAAGCCTGGTCTTAAAGGATCCCATTGATTCAACAACAGGGCTTGGCAGCCCATTCCATCCCCTCAACACTCTCATTAAAAGCCTTGGTTTCATGTATTCTTTCTTTCCTTTGTATTCCTATGCACACTGTGTATTTGTAACCCCTCTTAACCTGTACAGATGTGCTTGTCCATTCTATTTGATTTGCACATGTACAGCAGCACACAATAACATGCTACCTGTGCACTGGCAGCACAGCACAGTACACAGCATTACCTCGGTCACCTAACGTTCATCATATCAGTTCTGTGTGTGATACGGGTCATTGCATATTTTAATAAAAAGATCACAAGCAATTTACAGAACAGGCAGCTCTCTCTCCCCTTTGTCATTTCTATTTAATATAAACATGGCCCCAGGATATCCTGGCTAGGTGGGCTGTGTCTTTGTTGAAGCAGGAAATCCAAACGGACACACAGGCAAAATGTCGAGTTTTATTTGTATCTGTTTTTCTTTCAGTAAGATGTGTGATTTATGGGTGATTGTGACCATGTAGATTATTATTATTATCTACGGATAGCCCATGTACTGCACAGGGAAAAGAAACCAGGTGTCAACCGTTCCATTGAGCTAAGCTGTTGAAGATCTTAAAACCATGGCCAGTCAGATCATTGCAATAGGGTTCTCTGTACACCACGTTCATGACAACTGACATGTCTCACACGCAGTACAAGGCTTTATGCAGAATGTATTGAAAACAATATGGAAGTTGATATTGAATTGATGCATTCCAGTGTTTAGATCAATGAACTAGACACTGAAGAGTTCAAACACAGGATAAGACCAGGGGTTTTACTAAAAAAACACTGACCTGTGTGTCAGATTAGGAAAACTGTGACAAGGACATAACTGATAAACAGCTACGCCAACCTTGAATGACTGACCTACTCCTCCTAATATTTGAGTCAGCTGGTTAAATGTAGTTATTTTAAGATGGCTCTGGGATTAGGGTAGTTTTACTCTGATTTACACCCAGGGATTCAAACCAAGGAAGCAGAGTTAGCGACCAAGCAGACCAGCCCACTGTCCTCCTAGAAGCAGGATTCCCAGTTTCATTTTGATATGCTTTACTATGGGGGTGGGAATGTTCATTTCGAGCTCTACCATGCTCCCAACGGTATGCTTTACAGAACAGCTTCACCATGAGTCCATGCTGGCATATGGAATGCCACAGTTAACTTTCACAATGGGATTTGTTAAGCAGCCTATTTGGCTCTCTTTGCAAAAAATATAATGAAGAAGAAACAAAAAACTGATGAAGCTTGACTCCTGCTAATGAATTCCGAGTGAGCGTTTGGTGTTTATATGAAGTAGCTGTTGAAAGATTTGCCCTTTCAAATGGGATTGCAGGCTGAGTGGGCTGGAAATGATTCTTATACACTTCAGCAAAGTGTCCTCGGTGGCATGAGCTCTCTGGGTGAGGTCACACAGCACCTCTAACCTCATTGGTGCTCAGGGCTCAGTCATTGTCAATCAGGGAATGCCAGCTGACACACTGAGAAGTGGTGGTGGCTGGGCAAGGTTATGCAAACAGACCCAGAGCCATGGGGTCCGAGTGGGGCCTTGACACTGTTGTTGAGGCTGGACCGTACCGATGTAGCCATTACCAATACAATCATGCAACCAAACGGACGTTAGCTCCAGCAATATTACAAGCTATTGATTGGCTGAATGTTATGTATAGTTGTAGATGTATAATGTAAATAGTGCACCAGATGTTAATGAGTGTCTAAATCCTAACCTTAAGCAATGCACAGATTTTAGATGTGTAAAAAAAAACAACCAAAAACAAAAACAACCTCTTCTTTTCCCCTTACTGAACAGTGACCCACAGTCCCTTTTAAACACTGAAATCTTTATTAAGAGATGCCTTTTGTTTGTTTGTTTGTTTGCTTGTTTTGTTTGTTTTATTTATATGTTTCTGACGTGTCAGACGCTCTCATCTGGAGAGAATTTACAAAAGGGACAAAACTGTACAGTGCTGTAATTTATCTTTTAATTTTCCGTTTCAACATTTCTCCTGGAATCTGTGTGGCGGTTACCCTTGGGGTTATGAATTACTTTCACCTGCGAAGCTGACGTTTAATCAATGTGCTTTTGACTAGTTTCCGTGATCCAGACCTACAGGGATTAACTTTGCTTTCCCCCTTTTACTCACAAGAAACAAACATGCTGTACAAGTGGAATATACAAGGACCCCTCCAATCCTGACAGTCACGAGCGTGGCCTTATAGCTGCAAACAGAGGGGCACCGACTGCTTTTAGTGAAGCAGTGTCCTGAGTCTGTTTGTATATTTGCTAGCCCATTTTCTTAATGTCTATTTGCAACCTTGTGTCCTTGCCACTGCTCTAGAGAAATACACAAAGAGTTCTTGTGTTGCTGTTGGCATTCCTAGTTTCAAAAACATTCAATTGTCAAGGCCCTAGCCAAAGTGTTTGTCTGCTTGAGTTTGTATAGAACGTTCTTACACTCAAATGTTTGTTCCAGTGCGAACATGTAAAAGAAGCAGGACAACACGCCACCTTGCAGTTTATAGTTTAATTCATATTTGTGTTTGAAGTTACAGACAACAGCTTGTTTTGCACTTTTACAGGATTCCCTTTATACTGTCATTGCATTGAAAATGTGCATCATCGACACACTTTCTCAAGAATAAAAGCGGTCCATATTTTGCCTGTTCACTGCAGTGTTGCTAGGCTAGAGCCTGTAGCAAACACAAGTCTGTTTACATGTCAGATCTGGGTAAGGTCAGACTGGGTAAGGTTGTTCTGGAACTAGCGTTTCAACAAGGAGCAACAGTGCCACCTATGGGCTGGTTGTGGTATTGCCTTTTGAACTTCATGGCCCAGCACTGCATTTGTTTATATGAAGAAACAAATAATAATAATAATAATAATAATAATAATAATAATAATAATAATAATAATAATAATAATAGTTGGGGCAATGAGATACTAGAATAGAGGCGTTGTTTAATAAAGGGGTAAGCCTGGTCCTCGGCTCATGCTAGACTTGCTATTCAGAGTTTGAAATGCTTTACAATGTTTAAAATAATATAAACAGTGAGAGAATGTGGTGCAGCTCATTTACTTCACTTCATAATTCCTCACAATGTGAATACTGCATTGTTAGATATCTTTTAAATAAAGATTCCAGAGCAATACAGAAACAGTTATTCAATTTAAGGACGTTTTAAGCTGCCCTGTATGATTTCTAATTAGTGTTATAGATGTGTCTGGTGTTTTAGTAAAAGTGCTAATGAAACTAAAGCCACAGAAATGCTTTGCAGCACAAGCGGAATGAATGAGGGAGGCAGCAGCTCTGCAAGGCTTTGGCTCTGAGAGCTTGCAGTGGAGTAGCTGGTTTTCAGTCTCACACCTTTGCGATGGAGGGCTCTGTGTTGGTCAAGTCAATGTTAGTTGTGCTTTTGTTTAGTTTTTCCTGTCAGTTAGGCTGGCTGCTCAATGGTCCGTAGCTCCTCTGTGTTATCCCGCTCCAGTGATAATCAGACCATGCTGCAGAAAGGACTGGATGTTATGTAAATGATATGATAAGGCAACGCTGGCATTCATGACTGTCCTTGCAGGCTTTTCACAAGTGCAAAGTGGATGGGAGCCAGAAGGGAGCAAGCCTTGCCTCCCACCAATCAGAGGACTAAAAACAGCGCCGGACCTTTCCTTAGAAACTCACTGCTCCCGAGGTACCGCTGGCTTACAAGTTAAACTGTGCATTGGGTTTGAAAGGGGCATCATTATTTAATTTCAATGCTATTTAAAATCAGGCAAAACAAACAAATGTATACCCACAATTAATTGAGCAACTTTGAGCACAAGGTTACTACAAACAACAGCTACATGGGCTATAAAAACTTTGCACAACATTCTTGGCATTTATAATGAGACAGAACAGTATTTGTCACCAGAATCTCTGGAAGAAACTACAGCCTTATAATGCACAACAAGGCGTACATTTATTTTCTTCTTTATTTTATTTTAAGTACAAAGTTCTTGTTTTGTTAGTAGTTAAAGTGCGATGCAAACCAGTTGATTTCCTCAGCAGATGCGAACTTGACATATCCATTACTGGAATTTGAGAGTTCTCATAATCTGAGTCTCAGGCCAGGATTTGTTGCTGCACAAAGTCCAGATAAAAACCTTTAATCCTCTGCTCTGGATTTCCTAAACCAAGGGAATCCTCCTCTTTTCATTTGCAACTAACAGCCTTATTCCGCCCCGCTGCATCTTTGCAAACAGATTCAGGCTTTAGAGACATTGATTAACTCTGCCTTGTTTCCTCTTTTAATTTATTTTACAAACAATCTAATTCTATTAGAGTCACTGATCCGTTCACAGCCCTTGCCTTCCTCTCATTAGTTCAGTGTGCTTAAACTGACTGCACCCCCTTCAGGCTCCAATTATACAGCCATAGCAAACTTCTATGTACTCAAAGACATGATGCAGTTTTACACCCTGTCTACTTTAAAAATCTATTACATTATGTTGGAATATAATAAAAACAGCTAAACAGGGAGTTAGAGATTTGCTCCTGGAAGCTGGCGCTTTTACAGTGCTGGTGTTGTTGTACTGTGCTGGCGAGGTTAAATAAAACATGGCTCAGAAACCCAATGGAAAACCTTACCATATAGAAACAAATATCCGTACTAGAAAGACCAAAGAGACCTTGATGTTTTACAATCTGGCTTGTTTCAATTTGGATTCTGAAGTCAGACCCCTTCATTGCCATTATTTAAATTGAAATGCATTTTGTGAGTATTGTGAGACGTGTTAAATGAAATAGTGGGATTTATAAGATTAACTAATTGAGGAAATAAATAAAGACAGACCCGTAAAAATGTTGATGCTTTCCATTGTGAATTTCTGCTTGTTTTGTGACATCACAGAGAGTGGCCCCCAGCCTTTGCACATCAGTGTCCGTTTCTGAATCAGTTCAGTCAGAGTCCTTTCCTTCAGGTTCCTCCGGGGGAGTGCGCTCACCTGTACATCTGTATTTCCCTTTGCTTTCTACAGTATGTATCAGTTTATAGTCCTTTCTGTAATAGATTTTGAATGCCATTGCTGTGGATAAACGGTGCCATCTAGTGGTACAACTCAGAACACTTTTAAGAAAGGTGTGCAAGCTCATGATCAGCTGCAGTAAGAAGCTGGAATTGAAATGATATAGGAACTACAATGTTATTTAAATAAAGTAATCATCAATACGTGCCAATAAAAGGTATTGATGATTCACAGTCTGCATTAGAACAGCTATCATCATCCATTGGTGACAGTGAGATGCAGTTGATTTTTAAGCTAGAACAATGTATAGGACTGTATCTTTAAACTGAGTATAGTTTATCATTGCAAACATGTGCAAGTTGCATGGTTGTTTGTAATTCAAAGTAAGGCTAAACTTATGATAAGGCTGTCCAGGAGCTGCTACTGCAGAGGACAGGGTCCCCAGCTGTGCAGGGATTGCTGGATAGAAGCAGCCAGATTGCCAATGGTTTCTTAATAAAGCACCAGTGACACCTTGTGGTCACTGTGAGAAGATGCAATAAGGAAAATATATTTTAAAAAGAAAGAGAAAGTCTCAACACTGCCCCGGACTTGTCAATGCAGAGACCTTGCACTTTCAAGAGGATGTGAAGACCTATTTTTCTGAACTGTGCAGTCCAAATTCCACTCTGGATTAGAGTCAGTACGACAGAAGGCAAATTCACTGTGCATTATACCTTCTTCCCACTGCTGTTAGTCATGCCAATAAAGCACCACTGAATTGAGAGAGAGAGAGAGAGAGAGAGAGAGAGAGAGAGAGAGAGAGAGAGAGAGAGAGAGAGAGAGCTGTTTTAAATACAATTAGTTAAACGTAATTATAATTTGAACTAAGTTTAAAAAAATCTAAATCTATAATAATGTTGTGAACTTGACTTAAAGCTATTAACTGGAAACAAACTGAAAACTGGACCGAACGTCTCGTATGCAGTTTGTAATCACACTAGGCGTTGCTAAATGTGAAGGCACTGCGCATCTCTCCACGATAAATCAAACAGCGCAGCAGTTTCGCACTGCCTGACACGTAGAGCCGGGAAATCGTCTAACAAACTTGATACACCCAACGCTCGTTCACTCTGAGAAGTGATTAGCCAACTCGTCTTTCACGGGATCTGATTGGTTTATCGGTCTGTCAATCGTCTCGTCTGCCCATCATGTTGGTGTGTGCGCATGCTTGCAGAATTAAACTGCCGTGTTATGTTCATATCATGTAGTTCAAATTAGGTAAGTCAGTTTTACTTCATATCCTTGTTTTATGTATATCTAAATATATGGGTATATCTGTAAGTGTCTTTGTTCTTTTAAAATACCCCTTGTGGTACAAGTGGATTATTTACCAGTTACATTTTTCAATTTTTTTCTCCGGTTCTGTTTTGTATTAATAACACAATTTCTGCGAGAGCTGAGAAACCTCACAATTAAAAAGCGTGTCTTCAAACCCGATATGTGTTCGCTATTTAAACTTGATGTGAACATAGTGTTTCTCCAGCCACTGTCTGCAGACCCGCACGGTGCTGTGACGTAGCAGGCAGGTACTTTTACCCGTAGACAACGCAATGGATTCTGCACTGCAGCGTAACTCCGGTGTTTCGGGATGTGGATGTGATAAACGCGGTTGAATCCCCAGTAAGCACAGTCATTTACAGTACAGAAGACAACACTACCTGTCTAATGTTTGACAGGTAGTATCACAAACTTATAAGACTGAGGCTGAGGACGAAACGTACTGCTAGGCTGATTTACGCATTGGAGAGTAGCTGTTCAGGTAATTACGTATGTAATGACGCCACTGTGCATACAGTTTGGGGATCTAAATAAAATAAACAAGACAATAATCATAATCATAATGAAACGGGGTATGATTACATTGTCTGTAACTCCGTTTGTTAGCTGATGTCTAATTGTTAAGGAGCTGTAAACTTGTGCCCTACATATTCATGTTTGTTTTTTTTGGTTGTCTTGAAGTATAAAAAACATTCTCCTCCCTTTTAAGGTCGCATTCCTCCTCTTTACTCACATGTAGATACAAGCACAGAGTGTGACTTGTTGAGCTCCCTTGTCAAGACTGGTCATGCCAGCCCTCATATGCTAAACTTTAAAATCACCCACATTTGCTATTGAACCAGAACCCAAGACTCTTCCAGTTCAGGTATGCTTTCCCTGCTTTTAAAATGTACAACATATGGTATTACAAATGTACAAATATGGATTACATATGGTAAGACTAGTTTTGATACAGTAGTCTTTAATTGCTAAGCTTTGATTGTTTGTGAATAAGGCTCAGTATCGCAAGCATGGAGTGGGTAACGTATTTGTTAAAATGCAAATGTTGCTGGAAACCTGTGGTTGCAGTTTCATATCAGCATTGAGCTGTTAAATAAGTGAGCTGTGAGCTGGTAAAACCCCTATCACCAGTTCATATCTCTATGCAAACAGTTTCCAGCTGTGGCTAAAGCCATAGTGACGTTCCCAGTTTCTGTTGTAGATGCAGCTTGCCTCAACTACTGTCAAAACCAGGACGTTGAAATGACAACGTTGCAAGCTAATTTGAAATGACTTTTCTCCTGAATGTCTGTGTAACACCTGTGCACAGGTATTGGGATCCCTCTATTGAGGACTGGTTAAAACTCAAGTAAACAAGTGTTTCAACAAGAAGTCTTAATCAATGTCGGATAGCAAAAGTGACACCATTGAGCAAGATTTGATAAGACTTTGACACACCAAGCTATCATTTACTTGCACAGGATGAGTGATTCCACTCTTCTCTTGCCATTCCTCAGGTGCTGCCAGCATGATAAGGCTAAGGGATTCGCTCCTGAGACCCTTCCGGGCCCCCGTGGATGTCCTTGCTAGTCAGGAAGGCTGTGTCTACCTGTTTGGAGGGGGAGGGGGAGGGGGAGGGGGAAGGGGAAGGGAACCAGTCCTCGGAGGATGAGTTTAATGTGATGGAGCTGAGACCCAGAGGCCGGGAGCAGGCGAGGCTCAATCGAGAGAAAGTGGCGGACATGCTGCTATTAGAGAGGGACGTCTTGGAGGGAGACAACCTCAACAAGTTAGCTCTGCAGTATGGCTGCAAAGTAAGTCCTTGACCTTCTTCAGCTAGATATTGAAACATGTGTCTCAGCATATTTCGTAATACTGTATGAGGGCTGGAGAGAGAGGTTTTTAACAAGTGATAATCCAGTCCATTTTCACGCCAGTCTCTGCTCTAATTCTCTTTGTGTTGATCCACTCTGTACCTTTTACTTCTCTTCTTAGTTTCATATTACAGTCCCTTATAGGTAAAGCAGTGCATTTCAAAGGCTTGGTTATTGCTCATATTTAGTAAAATAGCATGAAAAAAAGTGTATCTTTTTTATTTTTCTTAAAATCTAGGTTGCAGACATTAAGCGTGTGAACAACCTAATACGGGAGCAGGACTTGTATGCCTTGAAAGTCATCAAGATCCCAGTGAAGAAACACAGTGTTTTAACAGAGACCAGCAATGATCTGAAGGAGCCTCAAGCCTCTTCCTCCCGGTGTCTCAACCTGCTTGCAGAGCCCTCCCTGTATGAGGACACAGCTGTGGCTAGCCGCTGTGGGATGGATATTGAAGAATGCACTGACTTTCTCAAGGAAATAGACCATGATATTGAGAGGCTGATCCAGTCCACTGATGATCTGAAAGAGGTGTCTTGTTTGGAGCCGCATGGCGGGCCTCTCCATGGTACAGGAAACCCTAATCCCTCTCCTCACGGATCAGACTGGGGGATCCAGTGGTGGAACGCAGTCGCGCTCATGCTTTTAATTGGTATTATTCTGCCAGTATTTTACGTGGTTTATTTTAAAACGCAGGACAGCGAGTCTGCCTTTCTGGACCCTGCCACCTCTCTCTGTGTTTCCAGTCCTACCTCAAACTGCTTGGAGATTAATGTAACTGCTTTGAGTCCCGGGAAGAGTTCAGCCATTCAAAAAAACTCTTCTTCATCTCCTCTTTCAAGTGGAATAAAAGAAACGCCAGATGAACGTATACAGCCGCATTAGCATAAAATGGTGCTTGGGAAGTGACATGCCCAGATACCCTCTTAATGTACTTGGAGAGCATTACATTACAGTATTGGGCTCCAGGGGAATTGTCCCGTGAGCATGCCCTGTGATGCCATACATTGTGAAAGCTTCTGACACCTTGTGGGTATAGTAATAGAAGCTAGAGATATCTACAGGTTTCATATGGGCTGGCTTGACATGTACACATGTTAGAAGGCCCTAAATCTACCACACATTTTTGCCAATTTCAAATGAATTCTGTATGACACAAAGAAGTGCCACACTTAGGATCCCAACCATTAAATTGGTGAGGTTTGTATCAGCTTACTTATTAGCTGTCTGATCAGAATTCAGAATGCTGCACTCATGGAGCATTCAGTGCAGTTCAGGTAGTAATTGTGAGTGTATTGTCTGACTGACTTGTCTCCTGTGAAACCAGTATTGCACTCTTTTGTGCCACACTGCTTATGAAACATACAACAGGGCACTCCTTTGCAACAATGTGTTCTATTGCACCAATAAGTCACAGATGTCTAACAAATGACAAATCCAGGCTTTTTGTGTTGAGGGTTACAACAGGTACACAGAAGTTTGAAGTCTTCTTTACAATATTTAAAGTATTCTTTAAAATACTGCTTGAAAACATAATTACTGGTTTAGTGAAAAGTTTCAAAACCAGATATAATCGCAGTGTTTTAGAAAATAAGCTTTTTCTTTTATTTACACTTTTTAAAAAAATGTAAGGTTTGTCCCATTGCGTTTATAACGATCACTACTACAGCTTTGGCCAAAGGTTTTGTGTCACCCTATTAGAATGAGCTCATTTTGCTTTATAAAGTCGAATAAAACCTGAATAATGTTATGCTAACATATTGAATTACATGCCACTTTGTAGTTTTCCCATATACTTAATGAAAAATTGTCAAAAAATGAAAAAGGTGATATATTGAAATGTCTATTATAGCTTCCGATACACTTTTGCAATATAATTTTTGTAGTTTCTTTGATTACATGATGTTAAATAAAATGTCTAAGTTATGTTCATATAGTTTTTTTTTTGTCTCAGTCTTGAAATTCTAGGTGACGCAACACTTTGTCAGAGCTGTAGATACTGATTGTATTTGCTGATGCGTGCACACAGGGAGGTCCTGAAGAGTGGGGCATCTGTTAGTGATTTCTACTGTATGTGTGCAGTACACTACTTCTCTAAGTACCAGTCAGATATCTTTATGACTTTATCCAGAGGTGAAATTTACAATACTTGTTGAATAAATTGCCTGTTTGCTGAAAGTTATGATTAAATGCATACTATAAATATTTAACAAAATATTGATATACAGGTGGCATGTTAGGGTATCATGTCTTATTAAATATTTATGTATACATAATTACTATAAATGTGTGGGTTTTTAATAAAACTAAGAACTTCTAAATCTAACATTAATAAAGTCTTAAAAATACCTTTGTTTTATTTAAATTTTTTTCTTAGTTTTTGTTAGATTTGTTAATAATGTAATATTGAATCCACTTCAGGCCATGCTGCCATGCCAAGTCATCTTCTCCACTGTTATCTAGCATGCATTACCAGAGTCCTGCATGATGCAGAATTGGGACTTGTTTGGGAGCAAAGGTCTCTGAAGCCTCATCTGAAAGTAGACCACCCTGTATTGTTAGACAAATAATGAACCAATTTCTCCTGTCAAATGTTCTTAATCCAGAGGTTCATAAATCACAAGGCTGTCTGTTGACTTTATTAGAGAGGGCTGCTGAAGATAGTCTGGGTTTTCTCATGCACGTGGGGATGATTTGTGACCGCTGCTACAATAACTCTCCTGTAGATGCTATTTGCAGTTTTCTTTCTTTGAAAATGTAAAAATGAAATGAGCCTCTGTAAAAATGTACTGTACTTTAAATAATAATTTTTAAAAAAATAACAACATGCTTATCTTTTGTACATTAGTGTTAAAATAAGGTATTGGTTGCAAGGCATATTGTATGTGTAAATTGTACTTCTTTCTGCTTTAAAATGTGGATTTTTGCAGTATGTGTTCCAGTCTGAAAATATCATTGTTGCCTATGCTGTTATGAATTGCTCATGATTGAATTCTGTACTAATTTGACTACACGTGTTACTACAGAAAAGTTGTAGTTAAAAACTCTGATAACGTGATTGTAGAGGTATAATAGGTATGCTAATGCTACTGTTTTTGTAGATGAACCTGCTTTATATCGTGATTGCCATTCAAGCATAATTTGTGATATAAACCAGGTTTCATGTTTGCCTATCACTGCACATTACGGGTGAGAGAAAAAAGAAAGCAAGCTAACAGTGTAATACTGCACATTTAGTCATTCTTTACATTTAAATATATGCATATTTACTACAGGACAAATACGTTTAATAAACACAACCTATATAATATTGTGTTTAGGAGTCTTGGAGCACTGTAAGTATCTAGGAATGCAATTTGAATTGGCTGTTGTGTTTGCATTCGTTCTGATTGGTTCTGGGTTATTTTGCTCTAGTACTGAGTTCTCCTCCTTTCTCTGAATCTGCCTTTACTGGGCAGGCCTTGGTGCCAACAAGGAACATACTTCTTCCTCATTCCATTCAAAGCATGCTGCGGTGTGTCTTTTCAGCTCAGCCAGCCACAACTGCTTTCATCTATATGGGGAGTAGGTGAGGGTGGCCGGGCTGACTGGTCACATTGTCCCCAGATTTGAGGAAGGGCTGCTCTGTCCTTGAACAGAAAAGATCGCAGCCAGGCAAAGGCAGATAAGTGAAATATTAGAGCAACAGAACCCAGATCCATTTACAATGATTACAGGCAATATAAATAGGTGGAGGAATCCATACAAAAACATTTTAGAAATGTATTGGACCATTCACCCAATCCTGTTTTGTTTTGGGGAAAGTTTCCAGTCAGTCCTGTAGTTTTGTTAAGTACAGTATATGGTTTAACAGATATGTCACAGTTCTTAACCCTGCAATTGTACACTGCCATTTTATGGGAAAGCTACTGAGCAAGACTTAGGCAGAGGATATCCAGTAAAATATTATAAACCTTCAAAGTGATGGAACGTGAATGAGTTCTGAAAGCAGAAAGTACTTAATGTATTGTTTACCTGCATCACAGTTCTGCCATGCTCAGGTTTTACCCTAACAGTAAATACAGTGTTGTTCAATTATCACAACTGGACATTATTTTTTTTTTTAAATATGTGGACATGGAATATTTTAAATAAAGCAAGTAATTTAACAACATAATGATCTGCGTTTTTTGTGTCAGGTAGAAACCAAATAAACACAACAACCCAGCTGAAAAAAAGGGACAAATCTGGGGAGGATTGTGAGGTTTCATACAACAGATTACAAAGATCGCCACCTCACTTCTGCCCAAAATGGCACAAAATTACTTTTTACCAATCCAAACACAAACATGCAGCACAACAACTTTCCAGCAGATGTTAGTGTTCCACAGATATTCATTCGTTGCATTGTGTTGTTGTCCACTAAGGGGCAGTGCACTACCTTACTTTGTGTTGAATGCATTATCTTATCAATTGGATAATATTTTTTTTCAAAATATTACTTGTCTTATTTATCTGATCTTCAGACAAGTCCATCACCATATATAAATTCAGAATACACAAATAATGCTTGTGTTAATTGAGGATGTGTTTTTGTTTCTGCAGCACTGTATGTTTGATTTGGTGTACTGCCTGCTCTGCCTGTAAATGACAAGCTGCTTTACGAAAGTGTGGCGTGGGTGCACCCTGCCCCTGTGCTTATTTTGGATTTGTTGTAATCTGATTTAAACGTATTGTTTAATGTTTAAAAACACAATGTTTGTTGTTATTGTTTTACTGCATGGACACGGTTAAATCCCCCATCCAGCTAAAACTTGTGTATAGCCTGGACATCGCTCAATTAATCAAGTAATTACCAATTGGGAGACGGCCACATATATAAAAGCGAAGCAGCCGCTCCTGGTGGGTGGGTGAGAGTGGGAGGGAGTTTGGAGAAAGAGACGGAGAGACAGTAAGTTAGAAAACTGAAAACAGTTGCCACTCGTGCTGGATTAATACCAGCACCAATACATAATTATTGTGTGCTTTGTTTTGGCCAACGTGCCCTTTTGTTTATGAAAAGTGTTTTGTTTTATTTGATCAATAAATACAAGCGCATTAGCTACTCGCCCTAGCAGCCTTGTGTGTGCCTGTATGGGTAATGGACAAATCAAAACTACAGAAGCAATGGGGTGTTCTAATAAATGTATATCAAAGCTAGGTGATGCAGATTCCGTAAGTCAAAACTGACTTTAGTTGAACTAAAATGTAAGCGATAAGCAATTCTGCTCTTTGAAAAGGCGTGTAGTTTGTTTACTTGTCCACGTGCACAGGAATTCAGTTTCACGGTGTGGTGTCTTGACAGTAAGAACTGACCTTACAAAAGAATGTCCTGTGATCCTGTGCTGCCTGCTCAGCGTAGCAAAGAATGAGCTTGTTTCATTTATATGCAATGCATCAAAGGCGTTTAATGTTTCACTGCCAGTTTCCAGGAGACTGACGTCTGTTCTTTTTGTGTCATCTTTGCGATGTAAATGAGTGTTAAACCTATAAAAAGAATAAGATACAGTGAAGGTTTATCCTGTCCCTGGGAAGTAAGTCTGCAGTGCAAGCCAGCTCTCCTTCAGTGCATAATGCAGGATGAGGATTTCTAGCTGAAGAGCACATGGCTAACCCATCGCTGCGCTTCAGATACACTAGCAAATGGATCCACATGCAAGGCTAACCCACTTCCGTTGATACAATGATAGAAGCTTCTGATCATATCTCAGGTGTGCTCTTTCATATGCCACCATGCCGCTCCCTGGGGCATGTATTCAGAGCCATAGCACCTTATCACTGCCATGAGCTGCCAACGGTTACCACTGAGATAACCTAGGATATCGACACATAAATGACCTGCCCTTTACACTAAGATAACCTTGGAAACTGACACATAAATGACCTGCCCTTTACACCGAGATAACCTTGAAAACCGACACATAAATGACCTGCCCTTTACACTAAGATAACATTGGAAACAGACACATAAATGACCTGCCCTTTACAGGACAGGAAGGAGAGACTGTTTGAGTGGAGTACATGCTGATGTAGTCTGAGACCTGAGCGCTGGTTGTTTCTGAGAGGCATGGTCTGTTTCTTCAAGTCATTGGTTAAGGGGTGCCCTTGTGAATGTCCCATTTGCCTCCGAGCAAACACAGCTTTGCCATGATGCATTTCTAAACCCAAAGGAGTAGATATTGCTCGTATTAAACTCTACCTGCAGTTTTATGTACAGATCTGTGTCTCGCCAGTTGACAATTGTGTTAAAAACAGATTTAAATATTGAAGTGGTTTTAAAGCAGCTGTGTGGTTTGTTTTTTTCCACTCTTACAGAAAGTATTGCAGGAGCATCCACCACAAAGCTGTGGTCGAGGGCTTCATTTAGACACGGTGCACTTCAAGGCGTGGCTTTGTTGTTTGCAGGTAAGTGGAATGTGTTCTTGGAAAAATTGTGTTCGGAGATACTGCAGATACACCTGGTCACTCGAAGCACAAAAACAAAACAACAAAAAATAAACCCCACAAATAATCATAATAATAAAAAAGAAAAACATTACAGAATCAGAAACTTTAGTTTAAAAAACAAACAAACAAACAAAAGAAAAACAACTTGAAGCTTTTTTGCTCTTCCTTAGTGTTTAGTTTCAAGAGTTTGAGCTCTGGCTACAAACCAACTCATGAGCTCAATTGTTTTGTATAAGATACAGCAGGTTGATATTGAGTGAATCCGCTCCAGTAACTCTGCAAAGCGAGTCTGAACTGAGACTATGACAGCATTAGGAAAGAAAACCCCTCCTGTCTGAATTACTATTCAAACATGACTTTTCTGATTAAGTTGCTGCCTCGATAAGCTGGCACCCTCTGTTTAACCCCTTCCTCCTTCCCTTTTGCAATTGCCGTTTGTATTCATAGCTGCTGAACAAAGTCTTTTATAGATGTTTGATCCCAATGAAAAGATTCCGTCTGTCATTAGGCACCGAACAGAGCTGCCTCTCCCTGGTAAGTCATTGGGAGAGGTGATACCTGACGTGTGCCGGTGGCTCCAGGGCTGTGTGTGTGTGTGTGTGTGTGTGTGTGTGTGTGTGTGTGTGTGTGTGTGTGTGTGTGTGTGTGTGTGTGTGTGTGTGTGTGTGCACAATTAATTCACGCTGAAGGAAGATAAAGTGTTTAAAAAGAAAAGAAAAGAAGTAATCCCCAAGTTGTTGTATGGTCTGCACAGTTTCTTTTACTGATAGTCTGGTTTGACTTGGCAAACTGACAACTATTCATTTTAGTGCTTGCTTCACTCTATCGTAGAGTGCTTTATTAGCTTTCCCACACCCCTGTTTGCAAAGAGTTATGGAATAATTGGATTGATGTGCTGGGTAAGGATTCATTTTCTGGGGAGGTGGGGCACTGGCTCTGTGCTGTATGATGGGAAAATCCAGTTTGAATGTTTTTGAGACCCATCAAGACATGTTCCTGGTGCAGTGGCTCTGCTCAAGAAGTGTTGAAATACTTCAACTGCAGTATCTGCTTCAGTGCATGATGGGTTTGAATTGCATGTTAGAATGACAAGTCATACTTCACATTCAGAAACACAAGCTCGCCACCTGACGGTAACAGAACCTGGAAGAAGGAAGATATCTGTGCCTCTGATCTCCAGGCTGTGTTTATCACGAGCGTTTCTGCAAAGCAGTATTCTAGTTCCTTGGCATCTTTCATTGTGTTGTGTTTTTTTTTGTTTGTTTTTTTTTCGGCCGTTGTAAAGCTGATATGAAAAGGTTCAAACTTGGCAGGGGAGAAGTTACTTTTAAAGATGGATTGTGAATTGCTTTTTTTTTTTTTTTTTAAGCCTGGTTGTGGATTGCTGTTCCATAGCAGTGGGCAGTTGTTTTAAGGATGGGAGAACAGAGTCCAGTTCTGCTACAGAGGGTATAGGTACCAGTGCACCGCTGAGCTCCTTACAGTGTTAGAAAGAGGTAGAGAGATGGCTGACAGAGTGACTGTACTCTGCAGATGGGTGGGGCTGAGACACACAAAGTGACATTTAAACCCAGTATAACTGGACCTGCCTCACAGTCCTGCTCTATATTATTACCATGCCTGCCTTACTTTTTGCAGAAAATGTCTTTGTGAAGTTATCTGAACAGCATTCCATGCATATCGCAAAGTGCGCACACACACACACACACACACGCATTGCTTTGTGATTATGACAGTCTAGCTTTGAGAAGTATACACTTGTGCTGTTTGGCTGCTCGCCACTTGGCCATGTGAATGGGTTTAATCCTGTTTCCAAAGAGCTTTCAGCGCTCGTTTCCCTGGCACATTAACCAGTGAATCACTCGCTTCTGTGTCAATGCCAAGCCTTTCCAGGAAGTTGAAAAACCGCCACCAGGGGACACTATTGTATTTCTGAAAACAATTTGCAAACGCAGCGCTGTGCAGGTCCAAAGGGTTAGCCAGGGTGGTAGACTCCCAGTGAGGCCCACCAACCTAATTAGGGAAACAGGGAATAACCGTGTTTCTGTTTTAATCGAATGTGAAAATCTGAATGTGATACGGAGGACACTCACATAGAACTGCCCCTTCACTTCTTGGTGCCCCATGATTTACCGTGCTGTTATTACGTTGTTTTATGGTTCTGTTTTTCGTTCAGTATAGATTGTGATATTTAAATACAAGAAGCTTCTTGGGTGGCTAATTACCATACAATTTGTATTAGGATTAAGAGTGTGCAGACCTTCATAATGCATTCATGTTGCTACTGTAAACCCTCCAACGAATATCCATAAACACAGCTCCTATCCAAACCGGAGCTTATTTCATGCTGACGTTAGTTGGGGAAGATAGACAGACAGACAGACAACTGCCTGTTTTCTCTCAAGATTGTCCTCATTGTTTATACTTGCCTGTCAACCATAAAAAGAAAAGGTAAAACTTTCAATCTGGTTCAATCAATTTACTGATCTGAATAAGAATATTGCAGAGGTGACAAAGGTTGCCAAAACAGTTAATAAACCAAAGAAGATGCTTCTGCCTTGAGCACCGCATTGAGAGATTTGGTAAAGCAGCCCTATTGAGTGTGAATCAGCATGGCTCTACCTACTGGAGACTAAAGCAACACCACAGTTATCTCCATAGCCCGATGACAGATAAAGCATAAAACCACCAACAACAAAATAAAATAATGGATAATGAGTTTGCCTCACAGTATTAGGGTATTTGAAAAGCTTTTATCTAGCAGGAGATATATGCAGATAATGATGAGGGTGATGAGAGTGACTTACTGGAATCCACTCTCCTCCGCAGCTAAGTCAGCTAACACACCTGAGTAAACTGCACAGCATTGTACAGCAGGGCAGGAACAATGCTGTGCACACAAGTGGCTCATTTCATTATGCTGCAAGACAAAGGAAATCAGGTGGAGCAACTTTATGTGGAAATATCATTTAAACCACCACCTACTGTGTAACTATTTAGTTACACTTTTTTTTTTTTTTAAACTGTGAGTTATGAAAATGTCAGCTTTATAGTTCCTGCCTCGCTACATTATTGTGCTGTCTGGATGTTTTATAGTCGAGGAAAAGCTGCTCAAGTTTGAAGTGCTCGGCGCTGTGCTTGTATGATGTGATGTAACACATACATCTCAGCCTAGTCTGATTCAGTCTAATGAAGGTTTCCAAACCGAAAAGAATGGTTGTCTTGCTGTGTTTAATGAAGTTTCAAAGATTCGTGTGATTTAAAGTTCTTTGTTTTTCATTTTTTAGTTGCATGGAAATACATTTTTTTTTTTTTTTTTGCCTTCTGAAATCCTATTGCTCTATTGTGTAAATAAAAGTCCCTCCCAGGCGTTACAGGTGTGGGGGACTTCTATTTGTTAAGATTGCAGACATTTTAAACTCAGAATTATTTTCCAGATGGTTCAGTGGTAGGGCAGTGAAAATATTTGGGGAGCAATCTTCTGAATAACAAATAATGATCCATGCCCTGTGGATACAAATGATTTAAGCAGCTACGTCTGTGTTTTAAAAGGTGCTGCACAGGAGGCAGCAAAAACAGATATGACTGCTTCCATGTGATGTCATCATTAGACAGTTCTGTCTCATGACTGCCCTTAACAACTTGTGCCATAGTGTGCTCACTTTTAATAAGTGTAAGTATGGGTGACTGTGATCAAAGAGCCTTTTCATTTACAACTCAGCACATCAGTGTATCAACAGCAGGACCAAGCAAACGTACATCAAAGCACACCCTGCGTGCCGGGACTGTTAGCACAATACCACTCAAACAGCAGTAGCTGCAAGCTGGACCCAGTCGGGTGAATCTGGGTCTGTTTCATTGAAGTCATGGGGTTTTGTTGTGCTCAGTGTGTCACTGCACCCAGTAGGTGCATTATTGTGTTGATTCTGTATTAAACAGGCGGAGAACTAGATATACATGGAGTCAATGCAGCTGAAAAGTACAGAGAGAGAGGCAGCTCTTAGTTAGGCTCCGAGGGGATCTGACACTGGAAAGTGTCCAGCAGGGCTCAGTTTGCAGGGGCTGGCAAGCAGGGCATGGGGGGGATGAGAAGCAATATGCTGTCTGTGAGCCCTGAATATGAGTATTGTTGAGAGAGAGAGAGAGAGAGAGAGAGAGATTAGAACTAGCCTTACATATTCAAAAATACATATATGTACTTGCTATGTAAGATCTCTCGGATCTCTTAGCAGGTTCTGCTGTGGATGTGTTTTTGCGAATGAATGAATGATCTGCAAACAGACCTGTAAATTAAAATGACTCCAGTTGGATCATGTTGGCTGTGTTCTACGAAGCTATATTCTCTTTGGGTGATGTTTCTACAGCTGCTGTTTTAGTTTTTTAACAAAGTGTGCAGTCACTCAAGGTAACTATTGGTTGCTTTTTAAATTGCAGCGGATCACTAATTAACAACATGTGTGCTGACGAAGGGAGCAGGCTTACCGGTGCTGAAGGAGATTCTGTTAGAAAACGAATCAGTTCTGCGCCACTCGCTTAAATGGGTAGCAAAAGCAAGTGATGAGATTGAAAACAGATAAGTGAAGAACCGTAGTTAGCCGTTGTCAATTAAAGTGCAAACAGGAGTTGTTTAATTACAGTGGAGGGGCTGCACAGCTGTGATTACTGACCTCCTTTTCACAGTGGTGTGGAAGTGTTCCCTGCCTCTGTGTGATGTCTGCCTGCGGGAACTGAGGTTCACTACATTGGTGTCAGAAGTGGACGCAGGTACCCCGCAGCACTCATCAGACTGTAGCCTGGTGAGCAAGTCCGGGGCGGACTTCAGGTTGGCAGGCTAGAGTGTAGCATGCATGGGGGAAGGCAGCAGCAGGGTTAGTAGGTGACGTAATCATACACAGAGACATAAGCCCGATATACGCTCCTTGCAACTGAGCTTGGTCTTTTTAACATCTGCAATACCTCTTCTTAGACACCACACACACATACACAGTTTTTAAATGATTGTCCTAGAAATGGTGTGACTTGTCCTCTTAATGGTTACCAGTGTAAAAGCCCTTTGAGATGACCTCTATAGAAACATTTCTGAGTTCCCATTGCAAGAGCAGTAAAGAAATAAATGCCCTTTAAAAAGCATGCTTGCTGAGAACCCCTGAGCAACTAAAATGTTTCAATACAATGTTTCGATAACAATTTCAATGTTTTGATAATTACAAAATGTTAAAAACCGAAGATGAATAATTGAGTTTACTGTTTAAGAGCTCGATTTGGTTGACCTGAATGTTTTACACAGTGCAGGGTGATTTATTTTTTTCCAGTGCTGTAAAATGTTCTGTGTCTTATCTCTGCGGGGTACAGGTTCAACAAATCAACTGTTTATAAATGTGTTGGGGAGAAAAAATATATTAAAATTTTTTTTAAATTTCTTTAAAAAAAAAAACAAGTTTCTTGACTGCTTGGATCACTTGAGACGTGTCTCTGCTAACCATCTCCAGAAACATGTTGATGTCTCCACCACTTCCTTCATCTGAAAAGCTGTGTGTGCAGCACATCCAGCTGATATGCTGTGCAAAACAAAAGCTGCAAAAAATAATACTGATGCACTAAAACAACAAAGAGCTGAAAACTGAAAGAGTCCAAGCCTTACCTCATCATGATTCAGGAGAACAATAACAACCAAACAAAACAATCAGCTGTGTCTTTGAAAAAGAATGAAAGAAGAATTGAAATAGCGATTGTGAAGTTAATTACAGTACCAGGGAGGCAGGGTTTGCTTGGCTGTTGTTACTTGTGTGACTTGTTTGAATCTCTCTGGTTCTGGTTCCACTCCAGTTGGAAAGTCAGTAATTGTGGGAGCTGCCAGCTGCTCAGCCTGTCAGTTGGTATGCCAGGTTCAAATAGTAAGGACCAGGCAGGGAATATGGACTATAGAAGAATTTTTGCTTTTATTGTTAATGAGCTGTAGGATTTCATAGTTCTTACTAGAGCCAGATGGGCACCATGCAGCATTCCTCTCACAAATCCAAGCTCCTGCATCTTAATAATGCTGATCTGAATATCCGCCTTCGCCCCCTACCTCTGCCATTCCATGCTGAATAACTGACACAGTGTGCAATGCTTTTGTGTAGGGACTCGATTGAATCCACTGAATTATTTTCTTTCTATCTAATTTATAATACCCAATTGCGAGCAATGCTTCAACTGAGGATCAACTGGAGACAGTCCCGTCTTTCTCAAGTCCATGTAATGCATGTTAGCACACTACAGACTATCCCCAGCCTGTTTGTATCCCCAAACCTCCAAAACCAATACAATGCCCCCTGTGGGTCCCTCTCCAAGATTCACTTAGTGGCATGTTATTAACGGGGTCCCCTGTGTCTTCCAGGACACACAGAAATATTGCTGTCAGTGGGGTGGCATTTGAAATAAAGTGAACTGGCAATCAGTGGCCCCACAAGCGCGTTGACTGGGCACAGTGTCAGCATGCCGTTATGAGCCTAACCTGTGTGTCGATGTGATAGTGAGAGCAACAGCACTCCTACACTCGGGACCAGCTCCCCGACACCCAGCAGGAGCCTGTCCGCCTCAACTGCACTGGAGTGGATCAGACAAGAGCACAGTTTGGATTGATAATCCAGTGCTAATTGACAAGCACACAAACACGACGTGATCGTGTTCCCAGTCTAGCCGTCCAGGCAGCCTACTCCGGGAGCAAAGCTTCGAGTTGGCTGGCAGAAATTGGAAATGCCTCAGTAATTACCTGACTGTAATATTAAGAAATGACAGTAAATATGGCACTCTCAATGACAGGGAAAGGTGCTATTCCTAACATTGGCACAGTAAGAATATGATAGATGGATAGATTTGGTATTAGATGGTTTTTGAATTTGTGTACATGCCTATTATAGTGATTATATTGTTGCATACAAATCTGATCTATGATTAAGTTCAAGTCTCTATATATTTAAAAGCAATAATTTTATATTCATCTCTAATGACACATCCGTTCAACCTAATTAAAACTAGCCAATTCATAGCAGCACAAGGCTTGGCAATAGCCTCAAACCAAGTTTGTGCTAGGAGCATTCTGAAATACAAACAAGGTTATCTACCTCAATAAAGAGAGTCTTAGTCCCAGGCAACAAGAACGATGTTTCACAAATAACGGCCCTGAGAAAATGTTGATAAAACCAAGGCAAGAATCCACTATCTGATATGATTCACTGTGAGACAGTAAGTGTGTGCTGGCACTCACATCTAACAAGGTTTCCACCTTCACTCCTGATCCAGGGCTTCAAGTCTGTGCAGTACCTGGGGTTTGAAGCAACACTGAACCTCCTGTTGAATTTGAATTCACTCTGCGAAATAACAATGCAAAAAAATCAAATCAAATCCAGCACTCATGAAATGCCACAAGCCTGCCATAAATCCTCTCCCCAATGCATGTCATCAAATGGTTGATTAGATTAATGGAGCTGCTTAGTTTTACACAGTGCAGACTGCAGATTTGCAGCCCACAGTGCCACTGTGCAGAGCTCCTGGTTAAACCATTTTAATGGCAGAATACAATTGCACTGTGACTGCAGATTCCAATTTAAAGGATTTCAGATATAGGCATTCTTTTCATGACGCCTTGACAAATACAATGAAACTTACCAGCAACAGTATCCAAATTACAATTACAATAGCATTATGATACCAGTACATCACCCTGAAGAAACGCTAACCTAGCCAGAAGCAGACCATAGAGTTACCAGCACTGGATCCCTAGTGGGTATTGCTTTTTACCATTATGATACCAGATGACAAGTCTGTGCCTGAACCAAACAACCCTCTACAGCTGGTACTAGAGGCTGGGATTACAGTCTTGTTTACTCCAGTGTGGTGCTGGACCACCATGAATCTATGCACTGGTTTACAGCTTCACAAAGTGCTTATGCAGTATTCGAAGGGCAGGGCTGTGGCGTATGGGTAAAAGCAGGTGTCTGAAAGCGAGAACTACAGGACTGTTCACTGTGAAAGCCTCAGCTGGCAGACAATGCCATCTTTTGTTCCAGTCTCTGGAATTGAGACTGCAAGGCACCCTATTGGCTGAGCTACATTAGTATATAAACAGCCAGTCCAGTTCATTTGCTCATAATCACAATGGAATTCCAGTGCATTTCTTTCTTATTCCTGGGGAGAAAGTAACCACTGAGCACAGTGCCCTGCTCTGCACATTGAGTGTGTGGCTTCATGTATTATTCTTCTCCCCCACTCCTCTCTAGAGGAGTTTTTGTTTTAAAACAGATCCTTCATCATATAATACGAATGAAGTGTTAGGGCTAAATTCTCAAAGCTGTTTACTCCAATTCACCATTACCACATTGTTTTTCAGAAAGGAAAAACACACCAATAAAGTTAACCAAACCAGAAGTAAGCAATTACAGCTTTTAATTCAGCGGGCTTGAACGAAATATTAAGTCGTTTCTGTCATTGGTTTTAGATGTTTAATTGTGTTTTGTTTTGTTTTTTTTATTGAGAAAATGTTTGCGTTGATGAAGTTTTGGTGTAAATAGCCTTGAGAATCTAGCCCGTTATGATTTTTAATACAGGTTGCTGATAACAAGAAGATTGTCTCTTCAATGGCTAAAGATGAAGGCTGATTCATAGTTGCCGCAGGCCCTCTTGTATTCTAAGCTCCACATTGGGGATTCATGCTGCTGTGATACCTCATTGCAAGGTTGCCAGATTCTACTGTCACAAACACAAGGTGGAGTTCATTGTGTTTGGTAAAGAAGAGAGTAATACTGACTCCTGAAGGAAGCCACACTAAAACAGGAGAGGTTCAGCAATGGCAAATGGCATAACCACTGCCACTCACAAACTGGTGTGTCTTGCCAAACTACGTCTTTCATTTTTAAGGAACAGATGTACCGTAAAAATAAAAATGTGTTTTTTTTATGGGGGGGGGTTGCCTCCAATTGACCTTTCATGATGTGTGCAGTCATTCTGAGTAGTTCTGAGTTCTGCTGCTCCAATACTGAGCTCCACTCCCTTTTCTCTATAGCTTTCCATACCCAGCTCTTACTACTGCATAGAAAGCCTACTGAGTCCAGAAAGCACACACTGTGACCGGTGATGCAGTGTAGGACCGGGAGTATCTGCAACGAGGAATTGTATAAAACCTGGAGGTAACTAGGACTCTTTAACAAGCTCAAAACCAGACTTAGAGAACTATAGAGACAAATAAATAAATACAGATCAGAATCATTCAGAATGATTGAAAATAAAAACATTTGAAGCGAGTTTCATGCAAACATATAAGTTAGATACCACCACTAAGAACCGTGCTTGTTGAATCAAGAAATGTATTGGTTTCATTCCACTTGCGCAAGCAGAGTTGCCTTTATTCAGACACAGCTGCTGTACAGGAGTTCAATTTGCTCTTGTCAATTCTTCTCTGCCTACAGGTCCAGAGGTGTGTGTGTGTGTGAGTGTGTGCTGCCAGAGCATTGCGCTCACATTAAACACACCACTAAAAGACTTGATAGTGTTCCTGCTGTGAACAAACACAGACGGGCTCAAACGTTTTGTTTTTCCCTGGGCAGTGCCCCTGGCTCACTGCCATGTTGAAATATGTTTAGTGTGAATAAACTGTGAGGGATCACTGACAAACCCCAGCCCCCTTCCCCAACATACGCTCACACACACACACACACACACACACACCCACACACACATCCACCCACCCCTTGATCAGAGAACCTCAACAGCAGCTCATCCACAATCTTTCTATGTACATCAATAGGGTTATAAGACATCCATAGCATCACCGGTTTTCCTATTAGCTTAATTACACCCACCTGAGCTTGTAGTGCTGAACTCGAGGGATTATTGGACTAGACTGCATATCAAATGTACCACTTTAAATTGCTAAGGTTTGCGATTTGGGTCTGACTATAACCCCTAGCCAAGGAATTATTGTACACTATGTGAGTCACGTGTTTACACAGGAACTGCCATAATAATCGTTTAATAATGAGTGATTTGAGGGGCTGCCTGTGTCAGAATTTAAGACACTTCATTTCAGTGCCAAACACTAAAGGATAACATGTTTAAAAAAAAAAAAAGAAAGTGCGAGAGAGATCAAAACAGAGCGAGACCACCTACTTAGGCTATTCCTGCTTCACACTGTCTTCAACACTATGTCTTTTACAGGGTAAACCTTTTCAAATCAATCCTAAGATAAACAAATTTTGCTTTTACAACTGCTGTGGTGCTAGCTGCAAGCAATCCATGTATCTATCTGTCATACAGCAGCCTGATGACTGAATAATATTGTCTTTACAGCAGGTGACGGAGAGGTGAGAACAATGACTGGACATCTGTCTTGTGTAGCTTTCACCCAAGGCATGTTTTACAAATAAATAAAAATGCAAGTAATGTCAACTCTCAGTTTGGGCTAGTATTGTGTGTTTGATAGCTTATGTCTGCATCTGAAACATGGAATGGAGTAAATATTGGTGATGTAGCATTTGGAAAAGTAGAGTTACTGTCTCCACTCCTGCTGAATGGCGTGTCGGTTTTTATTTAATTCAGAAGGTTTTCTCTATTCTTTAGAAATGATGTCCAGCTGTTCCCATAATACTCCTTCCATTGGTCATTTATCTTCATCCAGTGTTTTAAAAGGCAGACATCATTTTCTTTAAAAGACAGCCAATAATGGCACCTCTCCTGCTGTCCCAGCTCAGCAGTGGACGTTTCTTCCTCCATGCAGCTCTCTGGATCGCTTTCCTCCTGTCGAACAATAGCAGCACTATTGATCATTCCTATGGGCAAAACAGCTGCGTCAGGCCAGGTGCAGACTGTTATTTTCTTCAGACTGAGACGCAGTTTAAACCACAATTCCTGTTGGATGGTTCTAGGCCCTAACTGCCAATGAAAACCAGATGAAGTGAGTACTGAGACAGCTTTAATAATACAAGTCTATCTGCTCCCTAGCTGGGGTTTCTAATTTCTCTAATTAAAAAAAAAAAAAACAGTCACAGATCTTAATTGGGACTTAAGACAACAAGACTAGATATTAGGCTTGGCAATCCAAACGTGGGCAGCACAGTGTTGAGTAGCGAAGCAGATTGAAAATACACTAACTCTAAGTTTTACCTTTCAACCTGGCCGTGCCATATATACTCTAAATATATATATATATATATATATATATATATATATATATATATATATATATATATATATATATATATATATAGACACACACACACACACATTGTGTTCATTTGTGTTGACTGGATCTGGGCAATGTTATAAGCAATCCATCTATATCTAGGACTTGCTCAGGTTCAGTTCTCAAGAAGCGTACCGCTGGTCACCAGTCCAGCAATGTTAGCATGCTTTATTGCACTTTACACATGATTATACTGGCTTGTAACCTATTAAATATGTAAAACTTAGAAGGAAAACACAAGTCAAGGTAGTTACGGGTCAAAAAAGGCATGCAGAAAAACAAGAAAATATCAGGACATATGAAGCAAATAAAAAATACCATGACCATCACAAAACTGGCACAAGATAGCAGTGCCATAAGAAAGTTAGATTCACATCTGCTAAGAATTGTATCAATTGGTTTCAAAGTGAGAATCTGTGCAACTAGACCTGTAGCATTGCCAGGCATTATCGAGGAGAGTCCTATTAAATCATATTCAAAGGGATCTGGCATGGAGAAAAAATTTGCTCAAAGTTAGCATAGAAGGAAGAATCAAGAGAAAAACAAAGTAAAATCTCATCATTAGAACCCTAAACTATTAACGGAAAGCACTCCAGAAAGCAGTGCATTGTTCTGGATACAATTTACAAAAGGAAATAGTGCAAACCTTGGGAAAATGGTTAAAAAAAAAAAAAGGATTTATGTTAAGGCAACAGGAAACAACCAAAATACATTCCAAATTCCTCAATTCCCCCAAACCCCATGGGAAGAAAATAGCCTAATCCCCCTTCTCTCTCCCCAAACAATTCCCCCAGCTGTGAGGTTCACTGAATAATTTGTTTGGAGGATAACATTGGTAACAAGAAACGCTTGCTGCTGGAGAGCTGGGGGGGAGATGCTCTTCCATCTCTTCTGAAGTACTTGAAAAACATTCCACTCACATCACGCCTGACGGCAGCAGCTGAATTTCCTGCTGCCCCAGATGTTGTCCAGCACAGCTGCTGAACAAATGTTACTGAATCCCTGCAAAAAAAAGAAGAGGAACAAATAATCCAGCAGGCTTAGCAATAGGCAGCCACACTGGGAAATAAGTTAGAAAAGTCTTGGGTTTCAGGATTGAGCCTCAGCAGCTCAGAGTGTGCTTGTGTTCAGGGGTTAGAAGCTCTTTTTTCCCGCTACCGTTTGTAGATTATTGAATAGATTTTCTTTTTATCCCTGTGCTGTAATTTGCACAAATACTTTACAACTACAGTACAAATTGACTGAGCAATACCGGGATGCCTCAAGCAATTTGCACCCACTTGTTGTTTGCAATCGGTGTGCAAGTGATTACAGGACGAGTAACATGCTGTAAAATAAGTCCTCATGTATTTCAGCTTTATTTTGGAGTGTTGTATGCAATTACAATGACCAATGATGTTAATAGGGTTATGGAACCCACAGTATTTGTATACTGCTTTTAAGTAAAAGCGTTCAAAATATTTGTAATAGTTGCAGCAAGCTTGCTTGACAGAAAAGCGCTTTGTAAAATATGTTATTAATGAATTGTGGTTCTATTTGCATGTATCAGAATCCATGGGTTTAACTGATGGTCTGGGAAAACCATGGCAAGCTGGTGAATGCAGCCCACTGTTGATTAATGGGATGTGAGGTTGTATGGATACAGGCCATTCCCATACAATGCTGAATGTGTTCTTTTCCCAGGGCAGGTTTGTAAAGATGCAGTGTTCTTGATGATGAAGCTCTGTTCTGTGCATTATGGCTGGGCGTCCATTGAGGAAGCTGCTCTTTATGCAAAATAACAAAAAAGATCTTGGAGAGCCAATGAAAATAAATCAGTCACCAACAAAGAGATAGGCATTTCAAGCAGATCAAGTGCTTACTCAGCCTTACAACCAAATATTTTTGAATGGACAATAATAGAACACACATTGCAGTCAAGCCCTCTCGTAGCCCGCTGTCCCTCATTTCTAATCCCTTATTTCTGTAGGTATGTGCCCCTGACATGCTGATGCAGATGCACGGTCAGAGCATTCTTCAGAGATGCTTCTTCACAAGACGCAATCAAGATTCCTATTAGACTAGAAAGAGAATGCTAAGCAAGTTACCCTCAAGTCTTGTTGTGCTTTTTGTTATTTATTTGTTTGTTTGTCTTCTACCCTGCCACCCCCCTCCCCTTGCTAGGCTCATAACCTCCTCATGCTTGTTGAGTTTGAAAAATGCTTGGCTTACATGGTCTGGCTAATGTTCAATCACAGCTTTAGGGCTTTGCATCATCTGTAAATGTGCTTGGTTAGGGGCCATCTCCCTCTCTATAGGCCTTGAGCTTGGCTGCAGTGCAACAGGACCACAATGAACTAGACTTGTTCTTACCAAAGCGACCCTATTGTACAGAACAACAGGCAATGTCAAGCAGGGCTTGTTTACGCAGGAGCATCGCCCCCTTTGATTTGGAACCATCTTGTTAGCATAAGCACTCACTGAAAACTAAGATTTCTATCATTTCTATTATGACACAAAGGCATCTGCAAATGTTATTTATAGTTTATAGAGCGGGTACATTGATATTTACTCACTTTATTTTACAATGTATACTTTTGTTCATTTCAGCTTGAATATATACAGTATTGTCTAGATCAGTTATTATTATTATTATTATTATTTATTATTATTATTATTATTATTATTATTATTATTATTATTATTATGTATTTATTTATTATAAATACCCAGGGCAAAATACATGTCAAGAATTACAGTACAATTAAGAACAAGATACAAAATACAATGACTTCAGTCCCAATAAGAGCAAATACAAAACACAGTACGATTTGATATCGGGGCAGTTCAAGAGCAGATAACAGTGTTGATAGTTACAACAGGGTTAGATAATGGATGTGTTGTTTAAGCAGATATGTTCAAAATGTGATTTGCTTTATCTATTTCCAGTGCTTTCTTAGCAGAGATTCTGAGATTTAATCCAAGTTACCAAACTCTAGATTAAAGAATGTCTGATTCATTTCAGATTCAATGTAAAGTTCAGACTTTTCCCAGCTCAGAATGTGGTGTTTATTTCAAACAGCTGCCAGTAAAACATGGGAAATAAAGTTGTCCAAAAACTGTAAAATCAAACTTTGAACCCATAAAGAGATCAATAAATCAGTGAAGTATCATATATTTGGCGGAAGAACAACTGGCACATTTTTGCTCTACCCCTCATACACTGATGGTTTGACTGTAAATATCAGAGCCATGTAATTAAATAACTTGACATGGAGAGATTTATGGACCATCAGCAACCTGAATGTAGTAGCAAATGGTTATTATCTTAGAAAGATGTGTTAGTCGATTCTAAAAACGGATGCTGAGCAAATACCTCTCTCATCAAAGAAACAATGTACAAAAACGGCAAGCAAGAGATCAGTGAATCAGAATGGACCCTGACAATGCAATGAGGGGGGTCTACAGCTCAGTGAAGAATGGACCCTGACAATGCAATGAGAGGGTTCTACAGCTCAGTGAATCAGAATGGACACTGACAATGCAATGAGGGGGTTCTACAGCTCAGTGAATCAGAATGGACACTGACAATGCAATGAGGGGGTTCTACAGCTCAGTGAATCAGAATGGACACTGACAATGCAATGAGGGGGTTCTACAGCTCAGTGAATCAGAATGGACACTGACAATGCAATGAGGGGGTTCTACAGCTCAGTGAATCAGAATGGACACTGACAATGCAATGAGGGGGTTCTACAGCTCAGTGAATCAGAATGGACACTGACAATGCAATGAGGGGGTTCTACAGCTCAGTGAATCAGAATGGACACTGACAATGCAATGAGGGGGTTCTACAGCTCAGTGAATCAGAATGGACACTGACAATGCAATGAGAGGGTTCTACAGCTCAGTGAATCAGAATGGACACTGACAATGCAATGAGGGGGTTCTACAGCTCAGTGAATCAGAATGGACACTGACAATGCAATGAGGGGGTTCTACAGCTCAGTGAAGAATGGACCCTGACAATGCAATGAGAGGGTTCTACAGCTCAGTGACAAATGGACAACAATGCAATGAGGGGGTTCTACAGCTCAGTGAATCAGAATGGACCCTGACAATGCAATGAGGGGGTTCTACAGCTCAGTGAAGAATGGACACTGACAATGCAATGAGGGGGTTCTACAGCTCAGTGAATCAGAATGGACACTGACAATGCAATGAGGGGGTTCTACAGCTCAGTGAATCAGAATGGACACTGACAATGCAATGAGGGGGTTCTACAGCTCAGTGAATCAGAATGGACACTGACAATGCAATGAGGGGGTTCTACAGCTCAGTGAATCAGAATGGACACTGACAATGCAATGAGGGGGTTCTACAGCTCAGTGAATCAGAATGGACACTGACAATGCAATGAGGGGGTTCTACAGCTCAGTGAACTGGAATGGACCCTGACAATGCAATGAGGGGGTTCTACAGCTCAGTGAATCAGAATGGACACTGACAATGCAATGAGGGGGTTCTACAGCTCAGTGAATCAGAATGGACACTGACAATGCAATGAGGGGGTTCTACAGCTCAGTGAATCAGAATGGACACTGACAATGCAATGAGAGGGTTCTACAGCTCAGTGAATCAGAATGGACCCTGACAATGCAATGAGGGGGTTCTACAGCTCAGTGAATCAGAATGGACACTGACAATGCAATGAGAGGGTTCTACAGCTCAGTGAATCAGAATGGACAACAATGCAATGAGGGGGTTCTACAGGTCAGTGAATCAGAATGGACACTGACAATGCAATGAGGGGGTTCTACAGCTCAGTGAATCAGAATGGACACTGACAATGCAATGAGAGGGTTCTACAGCTCAGTGAATCAGAATGGACACTGACAATGCAATGAGGGGGTTCTACAGCTCAGTGAATCAGAATGGACACTGACAATGCAATGAGGGGGTTCTACAGCTCAGTGAAGAATGGACCCTGACAATGCAATGAGGGGGTTCTACAGCTCAGTGAATCAGAATGGACACTGACAATGCAATGAGGGGGTTCTACAGCTCAGTGAATCAGAATGGACACTGACAATGCAATGAGGGGGTTCTACAGCTCAGTGAATCAGAATGGACACTGACAATGCAATGAGGGGGTTCTACAGCTCAGTGAATCAGAATGGACACTGACAATGCAATGAGGGGGTTCTACAGCTCAGTGAATCAGAATGGACACTGACAATGCAATGAGGGGGTTCTACAGCTCAGTGAATCAGAATGGACACTGACAATGCAATGAGGGGGTTCTACAGCTCAGTGAATCAGAATGGACCCTGACAATGCAATGAGGGGGTTCTACAGCTCAGTGAATCAGAATGGACCCTGACAATGCAATGAGGGGGTTCTACAGCTCAGTGAATCAGAATGGACACTGACAATGCAATGAGGGGGTTCTACAGCTCAGTGAATCAGAATGGACACTGACAATGCAATGAGGGGGTTCTACAGCTCAGTGAATCAGAATGGACACTGACAATGCAATGAGGGGGTTCTACAGCTCAGTGAATCAGAATGGACCCTGACAATGCAATGAGGGGGTCACATATGATAACAACCTATACTTGTAAAAAAAAAATTGTTAAAATTGTTGGGTAACTTGTTCTTTTAGGTGTTCTTAATTCCCAACCTGATGAACCCTGCAGTATAAAATAGAAACAGTTCAGACTTAGAGAATTTGAAAATGTGGAGCTCTATATGTCATCCTCTTTTTAACTGCAGCCTTTCCAAGAAAGAAAGAAAGGAAGACATTTGTAGAACTGATACAAAATGAACAGCGTAAAAAGCATGTTCCAGGAGTTAATCATTAATACATATATAATTAAACCTATAAGGGAAAGAGAGTTATTGAAAGAAAGAAACTTCCAGGACTTCCAGGTGTCAACAAGAGACGTGAGTCCTTGTGTGCTTCTCCTCTCTGTCACCTAATAAAGTCCCCACTCTCCCTGTCTTATCTCTGTGTGTTTCAGTTGTGATGGCCACAGGGTGATGATTCCTCTATCCATCTGGATCGTTTCTGTTGCCAGCAATCAAACGGGGACAATTCTGTTGAAAATATTTTCATCAGCGCCACCGGTGCTTTTCTGACACCTGTGGTTAGAGGCAGTCTTTGAAGCTTGCCATGTTCACATTGGGGCTCCCTTTTCTGCTGAGCGCGAAAAAGCCACAGGAGATAACAATAATGAAGAAGAAAACTGGCTAGCAGTCTCTATGCAATGAAGAGGTGGGGGTAGTGGGGAGGAGGTGATGAGTGAGAGAGGGGGGTCAGTGAGATAGCCTCCATCACCATAGTAACCTTGCCCCCCCAGGCCCAAGGGAGGAAGAGAATATTGAAAGTGATCCCGCTGTGGAGATGGTGCAGCTTTTCATCTGGGAACTCGCAACACTTTTAGTTTTAACCCTTTCTATACTGCATTGTTTGCATGAACGTGTCTTTGGGATTCGTTAGCTAGGATTGTTTTTTTAATGTATTGTTATCATTATTTAGAAGCAGGATTATAAAATCAAATAAAAATAAAATACCACATTTCAGCCTGGTAGCCTCTCCATTCGCTTCATGTCACTATAATTTAACGCAGCCCCATCACTCGCTTTCCAGACTGAAAGTTGCGTGACCACCTACATTGCAACGTCTTGGCTTGGCATTCAGGGATTACCTGCATGCTGAATTTAATTGATTTTGCCCATGCAGTAATGTCCTGCCCTGTGAATATACAGTAGCTATTTTCTCCCTAGCAATTCAAACTCGGGGTTTGACGCGTTCCATTTTCACAGTGACTGACTGATGTATTGGAAGCTCTATTACTGTACTTGCTGTAGACGCAGTGTGTACTGCACTAGACTGCGCTCGGGGCCACATAATCAGCACAGTTTTCAAGGGTGGATCTGCTTTCACTCAGATCTGCCCCATGTCTGTTTAAAATGCTCCCCTTCGCTGCGGTGTCTTTCAGCTCGCTACAGCTGTGTAATGAGACAAATGATTGTCTTCCTGCAGGACTCCGCTAACAGAGGTAATGTCAATATTGCAAGTGCAGCAGGGCTTGAAATTGCTTTGTTTAAACTTGTCAGTTCACAATTAGGACTTTAAAAATGTTCCACCCTGAGGCTGTGGGTGAGCATGTGAGCCGGGACTGCTCTAACCATATACAAAGAAAGACATTTCCAAAAGCATTTACGTAAAAAAGGAAATAGTCATTCAGTTTTCAATAGTTTGCTGCTTAATGATCCTGCAGACCTGTAAGATGAATGGCCAGTATTGTTGGGGTCTATTACAGTAGAGTTGGGCTTATAATGAGACTAATAGTGAATATATTGCTCTTGTTCATTTGAATTCTTAACAGTTTATAATAAAAAGTTTTTCTGAGGATACCCTTCGCCTTGGGGTATTTTAACCACCAGTATTTATCTAATTATGTACATTTAAGCAATAACTACAGGGCGCATCAAGTGTAGAAGTAGATCTTCTGAATATGTTAAACCAGAGACAAAGTCCAGGTGTTTTCAGTAACGAGGGAGCAGTTGGTTCCTTGTACAGTTAAGTAGATGCTAGCAGGGTGCTGTCACTATGCTGTGAATGGGACCCTGTGTGATGTTTGTTTATCCAAACCGTACTGTGTCGTGCTATAGCAGAGAAGTGAATGGCAGAGAGATTTAACTATCCATGTACTAATATGTCATTCTTTCAAGCACTTTTAAGTATTTTGTTTCCTTTTTCAATGGTTTATAATGCATAATGATTCCAATGTTATTAAGCTTCTGTGTGTGTGAAGGGTTACAGTGAAGAACACAGTAGAGTCTTGCCTTGAGGCTGCCAGGTTCCAGCATTGTCATGCAAATCCACCACGATGATTCCATTTCAGACCCCATAAGGAACGCAGCTTATGCATTCCATAAGCACTTTGTAATCATTTACAGTTAAAAACAACGCGCTTCTGTTGGACAGTGAACACTCTCACAGGTCCGTTAATGATTTACATTCTTGTTTTTGGGCAGAAATAGAGAGCATCTGTCTGGGATATACATGCAGTACATGGGTTCATTGTTCTCACAGAGCCTCGTGTCTCTGTGTCTATGTGCTGTGTGTTGTTTACTACAGTATGTGGTCTAATGTCATGCTCAACCTCTTCAGGTCGAATACTGTACCTTATGTGATACTCAAGGTGTGCAGGAAGGTGGAACACAAACCCCTCACCATACCCCTTTCATTTTTTTTCCCAATAAATACTCAAACCACAGAACCGTTAATTTTGTTCCCCTGTTTTGTGCTGGTAGTACTGTGGACTACAAATGGTTTATCTGGTGTTTCCCAGGTTGCTACACCAGTATCCCTATGGACTTTCTCACAATACGTGCGATCTTAAAGTAATGGTAAAAAAAGAAAGGCTGTTCAAAAGATGCTATATAGCAAAGAGAAAGATAATGCAGATAACTGATGACTGTGACTATGGCCAGCAATGACTGGTAAATGTGTCATTGGATGCCTCTCAGCCATGTGATTCCATCATTCAACCCCTAGCTCACTTCGAAAGCCCATAGCTGTGACACCATGCTTAGTGTTTAAGTGCATGAATTGTAGTACTTAATAAACTGTGCATCATACTGACTGATCTGTGTGCCTCTTGTTGCAGGTTGTAATGAAACTTATATAGTGCTTTGGTTGTGTTATATTGCACAGAGATCCAAGAGCAGGTCTGTATAGCTCTCTGTAATTGAAAGTATATATATATATATATAGCTCTGCAAGCTCTACCTTTATTGCTAAGTAGAAGAAAGTGCTCCTGCCAGCATGTCCGTGCTCACACAGTTAAACTCAATGTGAAACACTGAGGTATTTTGCCCGAAGCTGTTATTGCTGAATTATGATGTTGTTATTGTATATGAGGGCTTCCTGACTCTGAAATGAAACACCTGAAAGAAGTGAACTCTTTTCTCTCTGCACAGCTTGGCAGCTGCCTGGCCTGAACAGTGGATCTGTGTGTCGGGTATTACTCCCTGTTTAATTGCCGTGCACAGACAGCTTGAGCCACTTTCACAAAACCCCGTCCTTTGCTACAAGTATCAAGTTCAATTTCTCTCATTTATTAAGGAGTTTTTTTTTCTGGGCCAATTCAAGAAGTGTTACATAATAAAGCAGCCCTGGTTTAGGACACCTCACAATCATGTGGAAGAGTGCTTGCAGTATGTGTTTATATTCTAGCTTGTCTGACAATGTTGTTAAAGAAGGATTATAAATAAACCAGTATTGGGTAATTACTCTGCAGTATACAGCAGCAATTCTCTGTGCACTGAGTCCCAGGGCTGGGCTTTCCTCTCCTTATATCCAGTAATAAAAGAGGTGTAGGGCCCAGTATGAATGCACGGATGTGGAACCACAACCCCGGAGCATACAATAGCCAGTGGTGTTAATACCTGTATTAACAAGCTCTCTGCTTTTTAACAGGAACTGGCAGTCCTGGCTGTCAGCAGCTTCTCATAGGTCCCTCTGAATCTTATTAGACCCAGTTATATTAGCACTAGAATGATATCAACACACACCCTTCTGTTCTGCAGTACAAGTGAGTATTTAAAAAAAAAAAAACATTTGAAATGAACAGTACATATACATAGGGAACCAGGCAGACAGGATACAATAGATAGACAGACAGGCGTGGCACTCCAACTATTTACCTTGATAACTGCAACCAGAGTACATGTTTAAATCCCCTGTATGCGCTTCTGACTGAGTTGTTATATTACTTTACCTATGATCCATAAACACCCAAAACAAGTGGTACTGTATTAGAGCTTTGAATGCTATTCTCTCTTCTACACTCTGGAAGCATGTTCATCAGCTGCTGATGACTAATGAATAAATTGCACTTCATTTTTCCACAAGCATTTCCCATTCCAGCTTCCCTTGTCCACACAGCTCGCTCTGCAGACAGCAGTAGGGTTGCTGTTGATGCTTACAGTTCTCATGGAAACAGTGATTAATTGCTACTGGAAACTATTTTAAACTCAGTTCTGAATTTGGTAGATGGCAATTCCCTTTTATAATTTTAGTATTTCTTCCTGCACAATAAAAAAAAGCATTGTTCTTCATAGCCCCCTTCTGCATCATGAGTGGGTCCACCCTTCCCCCGACTTCTGAACCAGATTCCCTACTTGATATGTTCTGGGAATGCAGAAAGATTCAGGAGTTTTGCCGTTCATTATACATATTTTGACATTGCAAGCTTGCTTATACATGTTGCATAACAGATAAGAGCCTTTCTCTAAAATGATCCTAGGACAGCACTGTGGTGAGTGCTTGTCAGCAGTCCTGCACAATGAGATGTGTTTAAGAGAGCAATGGGAGATGTGCATGACCTCAGTGCATGGCTACAGCACGTCCCATTAAAAATTAATCAATGAGCCAATGAAGAGGGAGCTAATGCATGATGCAGGCAAGGCTTCTGACCTTGACAGTGACTGTTTCAGCCTATGACAGCACTCTACAGGTCCTGTTGTATAAGAACCCATAAAGCCATGAAACTGCCCTCTTCTGTTTTTAGGCTCATGTGTTTATTTTCTAGCAGTGAGTTGGTTTCTGCACACAAACCTCTTTTCAGAGATGTGACCTGCTCTCCTACCCCTGTTTTCAGATGCTGTTGGGATCAGTGGCATTGCTATAAGCATACCAGCATTTCTGCAGCTGACACATCCATTTGATTTGCTTGCTCAATGTGTGCTTTCTCACACAGGTAAAAAGGGGTTTTCCAATGGGTTGCTTGGGATTCTCTACACTTTCCATAATGTAGTGTCAGAAGGTTTGTTTTGCCACTGGGGGGAGCTGTGTCCTCTGTTCATTTCTAGTTCCTGCATTGCAAGCCTGCTTCAAAGAGTCTCTGCTGGAAGGTCTGTGTCCAATCCCAGCTGCTTGCAATTCTCCAGACATTTTCAGACAAAAGTAGGGAAAGTTGTAAATGTCCCTACCAAATTAGTCGTGAACCTGGAAGAATGCTCACTTTTGTAATTTTCCACATTTAGAATGCTTTCATAAACAGGGTTTTAGTTTAAAAAACAAAAACAAAAAGAAAGACAGAAATGCTAATGATGGCTTACAGGTTGTCATATTGGGAGCAGCGTGTTTAAACAATAGTTGAAGACCCATGCATTTCCATAGTTACTCAACAGTGTTCAGAAAGAATGGGCCTTTATTATTATTATTATTATTATTATTATTATTATTATTATTATTATTATTATTATTATTATTATATTATTATTATTATTATTATTTCTCTGTTCTAATTGAGGTTGGTTTTCCTCCCTAAACCATGTGAAAGCAAATGCCAATGCAGACAACATTGACAGCCACATAATTTCCCTTGCAAGCTACACCGTGAGATTTTACTAGGAGAGCTACAGAGGAGCAATGAGCTGGATTCTTGAGCACAGTATCCACTCAGTCCTATTCAGGGAGCAATGAATCTGCATAGAGAGCCCTGTCGCTGGTTCTTGTGCGGATGTGTGCAGCTGGGACGCGTAACAGGAGACGTGTTGCTTGGCAACCACTTGAGCAGGTAGGCTCGCCCTGCACTGAGCTGATCAGAAGGTCCTGATTGGCTGCCTTTAGTGACGATCCACACAAGTAACAAATCCCGCTGTTACAGTCTCCTTTGAGTTTTTAATTGACTGTTGAGACAATCAAAAGAGCTTTTCTCAAAAGCTAGCTGTGCATTCTAATGATTTAATCAAGACATTTTAACAATTTAAGCAAACATAACGAGCATTACCATGTAGGAATTGCACAATAATCAGACTAAAGATCTCATTCTTTGAAAGATTTAAATATGCATTGTATTCCCTGTCAGAGCTTATCAGTTATTCAAGATGTTATTTATGCAGCAAAACTGGCAAACCATTCCGATTACAGAGCCAGAACGTCAGAGTGCATTATTCAACAACAGTTTAGTTTCTCTCACATTCAAATATTGCACTAATCCTTAAGCCCGTCTGAGGCTAAAAATGAAAATTATTATTATTATTTAAAAATGTTTTCTACAAAGAAAAAAATAGTTGCATTTTTAATCCACTGAGTCAATTAACAAAATCTCACAGCTGTCTACTCTTCTGTAATTATATGGGCTGTTTGTTACTTTGATTGAAGTACCCCTATTTGTTTTTCTTAACCAGTTGTTGTAAAAGAATGTTGTATACAAAACAGTTTTGTTTTTTTTTTTTTATATATGTATTTATTCTAATCTTGAGTCATTATGTTCAACGCCTTGGGATGTTTGACATGAAATACGAAGACAAGTGTTTGTTGTGCTGTATTTTTTTCGGAAAACACTCGGGTGTGCTCCTACATTTAAATGGCTAACAGGTTCCAGATGGAATATTATTCCACAAAGTTTAGACCTGGGCATTTCATTCATCTAGTTTTGTTTTAATTATTATTATTTTTTTTAATTTACAGTGAGAGGAAGAGAAATGTAGACATGTCTGCAATATGTAGCAGAACTCTTGACCCACCGTTTATATATATATATATATATTATATCTATATATATATATATATATATATATATATATATATATATAGCACAATATACGTTTATGCAAGGGTTCCTGACATGTACTCAGTGATATATAGCCGAATCTCCTTGCTGCATGTTAGTTTCAAGATAGGCAAGACAGCAGCAGATCTGACTTTGATAAGTGGGTGATTGTAGGTGATCAGTTGTTAGATGCTTACATACCCAACACTACTTAAATGGTTCATGAGGACTGTACACAAAAGTGATGCTGTTTGTAACACTGACGGTTTTCCACCCCATTGACAGTGTTTTGGCAGGTATTTGTAATGTTTTGTCCAGCCCCTGTACAGCTGCATGCTTGCTATTACTGCAAGCTGTTGAGAAAGAGCCTGTGACTGTGAGATTAGCTGGAAACACCTCATCCTTGCTCTGCAGATCTAATAAACAGCTGCTTCCCAACCTCGCCACCAGCTGCTAACAAATTGGCCTGCCATTAAGTGATTATCTGTGTATGACTTCATTGCCAAGCCAGCCTGGGTACAAAACCACCCCCGAAATTGCAGATTTGTTCAGGGTAAAGCCACAGAAACTGAAGTGATTACCACACATACCGCAGGGTTAAGGATTCACAATGCTGAAGCATTTCAATGTGCTTGCTGTTGCCGTTGCACAAAACCAGATGTAGTACCTGCATCACGATTCACTGTTGGAAGGCTATGGGAAGAAATGGCTGTGCTCTAGAAAGGGAATGCAGCCTTCATGGTGGCTGTGTGTATAATGTACAGATCTGTAGAAAACAAAGGAAATTACAAACTAATCTGCGTGTTTGCTTGACTGGGCTTCAGCAGGCACACATAATCTGCTTTCATTGAGCTTGCTGAGTGAGTTGCTGTTTTACAGTAAATTTGAAATGGGGTGTGAACATTAACAACCCCCCCCCCCCCCCCCCAAAAAAAAATAAATAAACAGTAATATTCTAATGACCCTTCATGTGAGTGTGTTAATGGTGCGAAGCATGGTTCACACAAGGGTAAAACCCACATGCGAGCTTCTCTTTCACCAGCTTTTTCTTTGTGAAATTAACAGCATAGTCTTCTAAACAAACTGTTAGAAACTACCTGTGGCTTGTTCAGTTAGGCAGCATGTCTTCCCCCTGACAAGCAGCTCCATAAACCAGTAAAAAGAGAGAAATGTTCATCTTGTATTTGCTTTCCACAGTGTCTGACCCTGGAAATACTTGTACATTTGAACAGAGTTACTCTATGACACTGACATGCCCCATTCAGATTGGAATAAAACACTGCAGGATATCTGGGATTTATCAAGGGTCCTATAAAAAGCTAATTAAATGTATCCAGGAGATATGCTTGTTTAGGATTTAGGCTTGTTTTTTTTGTTTTTTTTTAATATAGAAAGTGCCCAGCTGTTGCGATCCTGTAGTTTTCAAAACCTGCATGACCAGCATTGCTCTGCTGTTTACTGCGTGGGAGGCAATGGTTTTATTTCTCAGTTTAGCTACGGAGTATTGGGACACTGCAGCCCACAGCCTGCGCTGTGGATAGAGCACTGCATTCATTTACAGCTGCTTCAGTCTGCTATGCTTCCAGGCTCAGTCCCAGAGGTATGGCATGCCAGTGTATGAAGTGTAGTGCAATAATCAATCCACCTCATCACAACTTAAATAAAAGCAGACAGGTTGCTTATCAGCCTGACTGCTTTTTATTTTACTGAACATGCAGTTGCTGGTGAAAACTAAATCCACGGGGCAGTCAGTGATTTGTTCTCTAGGTCAGCGTGGGTTGTTTCGGGTCAGGAGCATGGATCACTGTATAAAACCTATATAAGTCCAATGCCTTAGCAGATTGCATTTGCGTTTTCATTAATTCATTTATTTATGTGTTTTAAATATAACAAAAATATGGTTTAAACACAAAACAGAGGGATCTGGGGGCAGTGTATAGCCTGGACAGTCTTTGGCTATGCTATAGGACATACATGCATCTGTATTCTAAACATACTGAAAGTCATTGCAAGAAAGGTCTTAATCCCCCAGCAAACCACACATACCATATCAGTCATCTTTGCATTGGCAGCAATAGCAACTGATAAATCTATTATTCACAGAGGATCCGAGTCCTCAAAGCCCTCCATCGAACCAGAAACACGGTCATTTAAAGGAGTACCTGCATAGCTGTGCTGTAAAAGACCCTGTGAAACCCCATTGAAAACCGAGCAAGAGGATTAGAAAGAATTGCAGTGAAATGTCTCAGCAAACCCATTGTGCAGGCAGGGCTGCTTCAGGGGAGCCCATGCACTTCACACACCAATCCTCAGGATCAGCACCATGGAAAAGGTTAGTGTGGCTCCCCCAGGAGGGTCAGAGAGCAGCAAGTCAGGGATAATTATTTGTACAGAGAAGCTTCTATACATATATATATCCGCCATCTAATTACTGATCAGCCAGCTTTGAAAAGCAATTTCGAAATGTCTTCACCTCTGCTATCTCTGATCTGTTTGCAAGAAGATAATTGAAAAGATAAATGTCTATCAGGTGGGGCCAAGCACAACATTGGTTTACGCTCAACTGATCTGTGAAAGATGCCAATATAGATATGTGGTTTAGGCTTATACCTTGTGGTTCATAGCAGATTGGCACACCTAGGGATGTATATACAGTGTGTTGGGCACATGATCCCTGGCAGGCAGACGTGTGAATAAACGGCTGAGTGACTTTAGATCCGTACAGAGTGTGCATACAAACAGTGACTCATGAATGTGGTTTAGAGGGTGGGGTGTGTGACAAATGTCCTTTTTACTCCCCCTATACCACCTGCCTGGTTAAAGCCACTGTCCACACTAGAACACAGTCCTGGTTCTGAAGAAGAATTGAAGCATGTCTGGTTTTATCTTTGGGGTCTTGTCGAGCTAGATGTTTGTCCTTCAACCCCAATAATGTTTGTATTTGCTGGAGTCCAGGTGGTCTTGCACCTGAAGGAAATGACTGCTGACTGCTACCAGGGCCTCATTTGCAGATCATATAGAAAGAGTGATAGGAGTCTCAGAGAGTCAGAGTGCATTACACTTTGTGTCCCGACAGGGCAAAGCATTCATTTCCTTTACTCAGTTCTGTAGTGGCTTCTTCAAAAGATGCAGCAGCTGCTTCCATTCCAGGGAGGAAATGGGTTTCAATGCTCAAACCAACAAGTCAAAAATGTCATTCCCTATTGGCAGCCTCATTCAGATTCACCACGCATATTTGTCACTTGAATTGAAATACACTGTTTTAGAAACCTATCAATCTTTAATGCAGGTCTGTAGCCCAGTTGCAGATTGGATGTTTTCTGAGGTGGCTTGTCAAATATGAAACTGCCTGCCTGCATCAACCTTTTTCCCCTTATGATCGCGAGCCAGGCAGCAACTAATGGGGCAGAAAGACTTTTATTAACCTCACAGCTCTAACTTCCCTTTTCTCTATCAAGTTATTCCGATTGCTCTACAGCTGCTGTAAAAGGTGTGTAAAAAGACTACAGCAGTGGAGACAGGGACAGCTCTTCATAGCCATCTTCCCGAGATCTTGCAATGAACTGACTAATACGGATTAAAAACAATTTTAATTGGAATGAGATCTACTTCATACAAACTTCAGGTCTATTATTAAAGCCAAGCAAGCAAATGAAAAGTGCTTTATTCAAATCTGTAATGTGAATGTACAACCAACCTTTTTAACACAAGCCTACTCGCAGTTCTAGTGCTAGGATAGTTCTGTGTTGAATTAGTTCTCTACACCTGCCACACTTTCACTAAAACGTGTGTCTTGCTGGTTTTGGCTAGACTTCAGTGGAAGTGCTTATTAACATTATCATTTGCCCTGGCTTAAACTTTATGAGCTGACAAGCAACGGCAGTATCTTTCTCAAGTTCACTGTGTTTTTGAGCTAAGCTGCACAGACTAGTCTAAGCTTTGAATGCCTCATTCCTCTACCTAACACACCTTCCACAAACACTAAACTCAGTCCTTACTGTGCCTGGGAAGGTACTATCCAGTAGATCTAATATGAAGCAAGTGTAAGCAACTGTTGGGGGAACATTGCCCAGGATATTAAAACACCATTTCAAACAAGCTTTTGAGCTCCTTAATATAGTATTGATCCCAATCTATGAAATGCATGTTGCAATCTTTTAATATCCTTTTACAGCACGCCTTCGGGGACAGAAAATGCAAACAAAAGGGTGTTAGCATTCAGCTTTTTGTATGTCAGTCCTTGGCAGGCACACTCACGACTTGGTACTTTAACACTGGGCTTCGATTTTCTACGGTGCATCTGCTGCCCATGATGTAACATGATCTCAGACATTGATCGTCTGCACTATTTGCACTGGCAGAGAAGGGCGGTCTGCACCAGTAGTAATATAAACATTTCAATAATGCGTCTTTATGAACGACGAACGATGTGTTTAAAAACCTGTATCTCTGAGGATATGCGATATAAGCTTTGTAGGTGGTCACACAATTTGGAAACCAGGATTCAAATCTGTAGTAGACTGCACTGAATAACAAAGTATTGGGATTGCAGAGTATGCTGTTTGTGATCAATGGATATGTGTTGTGGCCAGGTTTTATCTTTATTGACTGAAATTTACAAACGCAAACCTATCCACTAAGTGCCATATCAGGGGCTGAGACTCTGCAAATCAATTGCAGCTTGCTTATTGTCTCAAAATATCTAAAAAAAATATCTAATAGATATTTTTGTGCCACAGATTTCTCCCACTTGTTCAGGGATAAATCCTGCAAAGGGTATCGATGAGCACAAGAGCAGTGGGTAGCTAGATTCATTATTTATTGTACGTGTGGGTTATAGATGAGGGACTGTAATTAAGATATGTATTGATTTATTTTCAGTCCTTTTGGCTGTTTACCTTATTACTTTTAAAGTAAGATAAAAGCAAGATTGATTCAGGGATTGATGCAAACCCTACAGCAATTATACACCAGCCCCCTCCACCCTGTATCATTGTCTGTTTTCTGCTCAATTGGTATCATGTGAAGCAGTCTGTTACCCCGAGTGTCATCGGCTGAAGTGAGCAGCGGTGTGGAACCAGGGGCCTTGTCTTTTATCCCTGATCCCATCGATCGTGCCAGTAATCCCTTCTTTACTTTGTCAGGAGCTGAAGGGCAGGCATCGCTTTATCACTTTTTAAGATTGGGCAGTTCAAGATGTTTTTCTAACAGGCACACATCGCCCCGAGCCAGACGTGGTTAGCTGAGACATGTGCACACTGTAATAGTTAGAAACACAGCTGACTTGATGTATCATTGAAGCACTGGGAATGTAAACATTTTTTAAGCCTTTACTGTACATACAGATAGCAGGCTTGCTTGAGAGAGAGACGTTCTGTAATTACATAGTATTATACCTGTAGTTTAACTTTAATACAATAGCATTAAACTACATGTAAAAGGTGCAGGATTTATGTGGACTTTCAGTGCCTCTCTCAGGATCAAGATAAGTGTCCTACAGTGCCAGCTGTCAAGTTAGATCTCTCCCCCTCTCTGTTTTTCAAAGTTGGCCACAGCTCCAAAACCACACACTGCAGGGATTTAAACACCGCATGGAATTCAGGGTCTCACCCCATAAGCAGCCTGCCAGCACAGTGGAAATTTATTCCACCATAAGTCACTCAGAAGTTTGAAAAATGACTAAATACCAATCCCAGACTGCTGCTGAAACATGACCAAACACCAATCCTAGACTGCTGCTGAAACATGACCAAACACCAATCCTAGACTGCTGCTGAAACATGACCAAACACCAATAGACTGCTGCTGAAACATGACCAAACACCAATCCTAGACTGCTGCTGAAACATGACCAAACACCAATCCTAGACTGCTGCTGAAACATGACCAAACACCAATCCTAGACTGCTGCTGAAACATGACCAAACACCAATCCTAGACTGCTGCTGAAACATGACCAAACACCAATCCTAGACTGCTGCTGAAACATGACCAAACACCAATCCTAGACTGCTGCTGAAACATGACCAAACACCAATCCTAGACTGCTGCTGAAACATGACCAAACACCAATCCTAGACTGCTGCTGAAACATGACCAAACACCAATCCTAGACTGCTGCTGAAACATGACCAAACACCAATCCTAGACTGCTGCTGAAACATGACCAAACACCAATCCTAGACTGCTGCTGAAACATGACCAAACACCAATCCTAGACTGCTGCTGAAACATGACCAAACACCAATCCTAGACTGCTGCTGAAACATGACCAAACACCAATCCTAGACTGCTGCTGAAACATGACCAAACACCAATCCTAGACTGCTGCTGAAACATGACCAAACACCAATCCTAGACTGCTGCTGAAACATGACCAAACACCAATCCTAGACTGCTGCTGAAACATGACTAAACACCAATCCTAGACTGCTGCTGAAACATGACCAAACACCAATCTTAGACTGCTGCTGAAGCACAGCTCTTGGAGATCTTTTGATAGATAATGCTAGGAAGAGAACAGCAGCGACGGCCCTGGAGTCATTAGGAATAACTCACAAATTAAGACATAATAAAAAGTTGCCAGCATTATGACAAGGAGAAGAACTCAATGTAGTTTTTGTGTTACATTTTCCTTAACACACTTTCCATCACTTTCGGTTTTGCCATTCATCCGGTGTTTTAAAGAAAAAATATATATAACAATAACGAATGAAAGAGCAGCTTGTCAATTGTGAAATTCTATCTGTCTCTTCAGCCGTCCTGCTCACTGTAGTGTGTCCTTTGTGTTTTGTTTTTCCATTACACTTCACTACCTGATCGTGATAAGGATGGTTTATTATTTCAAATTGGCAGCACACTGTTTTTTGGGTTTATTTATTTTTTTGCATTAAAGAAAGACTGCCAATATATTAAGAATTATAGATCTTGTGCGTGATAATTAACACTACCCCAGCAAGCATTGTTTTTGGCTCAACTAAACCTGACAGCTAACATAGAACCAACACTGCAAGAAAGAGAAAAAAGGCATTGTTTAGGCTTGCATCTAATCTCACCAGAGGGTAAGCAGTGCATTCCATTCCATGGCCTCTCCATTGAAAATGCATCTTAATTGGATCTGGGCCATTAAAAGGCCCTTCTGAGTCTTGTACATAATTACAATGTTATTATACACCGTTACAATGTACTTAATGTCTAAATCTATTTGCACAATATATGTAAGTACACAGTTGTAACAAAAAGGGTTAGGGTTATAGCGAAAGAGTTACACATTAAGTACACTGTAACTATGGATAATAATTATATTATCCATAGTAATTATATGCAAGTACACATGTATTTACTAAGTGACTACTAGTAAATACACAGTAATTAGACACACAATACAAAGCGTTACCAACACTTCTTGAATAATAATGATGCTGTAGTGATATTCAGAAGTTCGATAGAATAGCTGCACAAAACACAGCAATAACATGGCTCACAGTATCTTTCCATGTCTCTGTCTGGCTAGGACAGCTTGGGTTCTCGTCTCTGGAGGTAGTTGAAGAGCGTGACAAAAGCCTTGCTTTCAAATGTGTCCAAGATTCCCTTCACGCTGTCCTTGTAAATTCTCTCTTTGGGGGCCAACATTCAAGGTTTTCTTGTCCCGATTTTCAATATTCATCCACAATGAGATACAGCTTTAATGAGAGCCTTGATGGGAAAGATCAAGCAGTTGAGTGTGTGTGTGGCAAGCCCATGCATTCTGATTAATCTTTCTGGTATTAATGCAAACCATACTGTAGACCGTCTCTGAGAAACAGGGAGCACAGGGATAGCTCAATCTGTGCTCCTGTTGTATTACCCTAGGTAATCTGCTTAACATTGTGTGCATGTGATTACAGTCTTCTTAAACATTTTAGCAGATTCCTGTTGAGATGTTCCATATTTCACCCCTGTACGCATGCTTTTAGAACACCTCTGTTAAATTCGGTACGCTTTTACTTTAGTTTAGTACAGTACAAGTTTAAGCTTTTTTCCCCCCAGTGTACTTATTCAACAAGGACAAAGGTCCCTTTATACTCAGGGGTGTCTTGGCAAGATAAGACAAATGTTACATAAGGTAAGTTAATTCAGCAGTCTGACAGGCAGCACTATTGTATAAAGACAGCTACAAAATAAACTGCTTACTCTAGTTGTTTGACTATCTACCTACTTAAAAAATTTATAAGAAGCTTCCTCCTGCCTGATCTGACCTCTTCTGTTCTTGGCTCTCGCAAACAGAGATGACAAAGTACCTGTTCCACTGCCATTTTTCCCTTTCTCCTGGGGCTATCTGGGGATGTTTCCAACCCAAAAATATATGAGCAAAAAGTCCAGGCAATCCTGTGCCATTCATCAAAGAGACAGCCCCAGCTAGAGCTCTGACAGCAGATCTAATCTTTTCTTTTCTTTTCTTTTTAGGCCCCGATCCAGGAATGTAGAGACAAACGTGTGTGTGTGTGTGTGTGTGTGTGTGTGTGTGTGTGTGTGTGTGATTGCCTGTGTTTGTCTGTCTGTAACTGTGTGTGTGCGTGTGTGTGTGTGTGCATCGATGACTGTGTGTGTCTGTGGCTGTGTAAGTTCATGTGTATGTTTGCATTCTTTTTTCAGTGTGTGCGTGTCTTGTTTTTGTCAGTGTGTGCGTGTCTTGTTTTTGTCAGTGTGTGCGTGTCTTGTTTTTGTCAGTGCGTGCGTGTCTTGTTTTTGTCAATGTGTGCGTGTCTTGTTTTTGTCAATGTGTGCGTGTCTTGTTTTTGTCAATGTGTGCGTGTCTTGTTTTTGTCAGTGTGTGCGTGTCTTGTTTTTGTCAGTGAGTGTGTGCCTTGTTTTTATGTGAGTGCGCATGTAACTGTATGAGCTATGGTGTTCCCTTTTTAAGTGTCCCTCATGCAGCTGTGGGTTTATGCAAAATAGTTCCCAACTTCTAAATCGTCTCTTCATTCATGATACTGATCATCATGAAAACATTCAATAGATAATACCAGTGTGATAATGTTTGGCTTGAATATTTTTGTTTTTTAATTGCTGTGAAGATACCTTGAAAGGTGATCAGAAAGATCTTCGCACTGGATTAATAAAATAAATGTAAGGCTGTCATTAAATTCTGGTAGCCTAATACCAACATGAACTAACATTGTGCCCATAGAAACCCACAGCTGTTTGATTATTTTTTTTTCAATTTCTTTTAAAATTCTGCAGTGCAAAGCAGGCTTTCAGTATAATACATTGAGCCACCCCTCAATGAAAACCTAATAAAATTGCCCATGTAGAGACTGCAGTGTATTTATAGTCTTCTATAATTTCTTTTATGTGCTGCCTTATTATCTTCAGGGGCATCACAGACTCAAAAAGAGAAAGCAATGGAAAGAGCTCTATTGAGACAGCAGTAATCATGACTGTGCTATGTTGAGGTAGGATTTGAATGGCTTACTGTCTGGCTATCATAACCCAGCCAAAGCATTTCAGTAGAATAATGGTATTGCTGTTGCTCTGGTGATATCTTCAGGGAGAGAAGCCAATTTATTTTTATGGCTAATAAAGGCAAACATTTTTTTTAGCGCGAGTGTCCCACGGTGAATTGAGCACAGCATTGCTTGTTCTTTGTTTATAGAGAGGTGCAGGGGTCAATTAAATGTAATATATGTTTTGTGCAATGTGGTTAGTCATTATGTGAGCACAGTCATGTTTGAAAAACTGCTCAGAAAATGTAAACTAGCATGGAAAAGGGCTCTAGACACTAAAGACAATGAGAGCAACGCATTCCGTTCTGGTGTGTACCATGCATACTAAGTGAGGCTTCTCTCATTAAGTGCAATAAATGCCAAGCAGAAAAATACAGATGGTGGTATTGAGTTGAATGGAGGTCATGACTAAACTACGGGCAAACATAACAATGCACAGACGATGGAAATGTAAAAGAATTGAATAGATTCTGAGGTCTTTTTTAATGCTCTAACTAGCGGCAGGTCTAAATCCAATCACAATTTAGCTCTACATTAATCTTTATGCATACAATTGACACTGTCCTTTTCTAAATAAAATTCACTGAGTTAAATGAACTGAGCTGAGAATTTCAAGAACCGGACATGTGATACCCTCGACACAATCTATCTCAAAGCAGTTTTACTTTTTTTTTCTCTGCCTCTTAAAAAGTGAGACTTATCAAGTGCTTGTACTTATGGCTTCATTTGTTTTTCAGCATGAACTGTGTTCTCCTATAAAGGTAACTATCACTGAATTTTGCAGATATACCACATGTAATGTTTTTACAGATGTGTTAGCAGCTCTGCAACCCCCTGCTTCTGGCAGAAGGTTTGTTTAACCTTCCAAAGGACAGGCCAGAAAAGGAAGAACTATTACTAAAAATATGAGCCTGTGTGGGCGCGCAGGCAAACCCAAAGAGAAGAGGGATTACTTTCCATCACGCTCCTCCAATCTGATCCCTGAGCACATTGAAATGCATTACAGAGAGAAAAGGGGAATGCATTGCAAAGACAACATGTATCACACAGCCACAAAGCCATGCCTACACCAGCTCTAATAAGAGCTTGGGGTTTACATTCATTATCTGTGGAGCCCCCACAGAAAGCATCGCCCTGTGAGATCTTTAAGCTATTCCATTAGTCCATAGCTGCAGGGGCCGTTGCCTCAGATTGCTGGATGTGCTTTTGCTCCAGCCCAAAGCCTTGGAGCATCTTTGCGTTAATGAACAAGTCTGCATTGTGCCACAGAATGAAGCCTTGGGATTTCTACTTCAGTATCTTTTATTATGATTTGTAATACATTACAATACATTTATATGCAACATCCATTTGTATTCAGATTGCACAGTTAATATCGTTTACTATTTTGTTAAAAGTTGAAATCTTGCTTGAAAGATCAGAGAAATCTTTACAATGCCTGAATTAGATTATTGGATCTGTATTACAAATGTGCACTAATAGTAAATGCATGTGATTGGTTTACATTTATCACAAACAGATACAGAGTCGCTAATATAGATATAAAGAGTCCTTCAAGTTGAAGCATTTAACTGCAGATATGGGTCTATCCAATGAACGATGATGTAATACATATATCAGTGCAATGTGTCAGAAAACCAGATCCAATATGAGTATTTCTGCATATCTCTACTTGACAAATGCCAATACATGTTGTCATAAGACAACATGTTCAGGTCACAGTGGTTTTTAACTCACATCTGCTACATCAAAGAAAAATGATAAAGTGGTCCAAATGATTTGAGGGCTAGAGCCTGCTTTTAAATCCCAGGTAGTGTGTCTATTAGCGACTCCCTTCTCCTGGTGTAAATTCCTGGGAAGAGGATCTATATATATATATATATATATAATATTATATATAATATATATATATATATATATATATATATATATATATATATATATATATATATATATATATATATATATATATATATATATATATATATATATATATATATATATATATATATACTGTATACACACACACACACACGTAGTCACGAACCTTAATACCGGACACTAACAAATTTTGGAGTAATATACTTTTTTATCTAACTTGGTAACGGGAGTGTAGGAATATCCTTGGCCCGTTATCAGAGACAGACAGTACACTAACCAAGTGTAGTGACGGTCAGGGGCGGTGGAGGTCAAATTTGTTGTTCTATTTTACGATAATATATATACTGTATGCCCTGACATACGGACTATATATATATATATATATATATAGATATATCTAAATATATATATATATATATATATATATATATATATATATATATATATATATATATATATATATATATATGTAAATCCATTTCGCATTTCATATGTCAGGGAGCTCAGAGCAATGCTTTCTGTGCTAAATTCAAGAACAATCAGTAACCCCAGTCCAGGGTAGCCTGTGATAAAGACAGACAATGAATTCCCTCTGGGAACATCCCACTTAAAGTTAAATAAAATGGAAAAGAAAAAAAGGGCTTCCTATCGACTATCGGATGCTGTGGTCCATGTTTGATTCCACATTTTAACCCCTAGCCTGTATAATTCCACCGTATAAATCATTAGAATCCAAGACCAACCCTGCATTCTAAATTACGGTCACGGTCTTGATAGAACCCAACATGTAGTAGATGCTGAGGGGGATGCCAGGTTTATTTAAGGGGGTGGGAGAGGAGGGTGGCAAATGAAGTAAAGCACTCAGCTCTTTGTTCATCAAATAGCTTGCTACACCCTCAGCAGAAGAGTGAGAAATGAGATTGAGCATTCGTGTGACTGAAAATCAATAGAGCAATGCGTTTTATAGCACAGGTTGATCTAGAAGAAAAAAGAAATGTCAACCCTTCACATTAAAAGGGAGGGTGCAGGGTTCCTGCGGCCGCCGGATTCAATTAAATGACATCATCCAGGGAGCCGTACTCACAGCCAAGCTAGGGGCTAGCGGGGGCTCATCTTTGGAGAGCCAGGGGAGACGTCCATCAGGAGACCAATCACAGTCATGTCAGCTTAATGCACTGTTTCTCTGACCTTTACCACCCCAAAGGTTGCCATTTCATATCCTGACGGTGGTAATTTGGTCTAAAATATGAAACCAGAATCAAGCAGAGAGCTAGACAGGTTTATTGTACACCTAAGAATGAGAAACGTTTTTGTAATTGTTTTGGGATGTTATATAACTCTCATGGAAAATGAAGTAAGTAAGAAAATAAAACTTAATGTATTTAATGTGTAAATCTTTTTGCATGATATAACCCCTATAACCCTGACACTTTTGTGATGAAATACATTGTAGCTATGCAATGAAATACATTGTAATTCTACATAATAACATTGTAATCATGTGTAAGCGCACATGTATTTACTAAGTAGCTGCTATGTTAACACAAATTAATTAGAGATGCTTAATCTAAAGAACCCGATGCAGCACGTATTGTCTACCTTGAAACTGTCTGCCTTGAAGTCTTTCTTATCAAAGTAAGGATGTATAATCATATAAACTGACACCCGAAACAGCTGTATGTTTTCTAATATTGGATACCTGAAAGTATAGCTGAGCCCGAGTGTGAAAATCATTTTGTTCTGAATAAAAACAGATCTTGAGAGCTAATGCAATATTGGTAACGACAGATAATGCAAAGTGTCCTTGCGCGCTTGTTCTATATAATATGTATTCAGAATGTACGATGAGTGAAAGGGAAAGATAAAGGAATTCCTTTTGATCGGGGGGCTCAGATCAAACTCTTTACTATCTGAATTATTTAGATGGTCACATGTAATGTAAATCGGCTGCCTGGAGATTAGCCCAGTATTTTCACTTTCATCCAATGTGTATCTCTCCCTAATCAAAGCGGTTTCTTGCATTGAATCACTACCTTGTCTGATATATAATGCTTGGCTTTTTTTTCTCCAGATTCATATCGAAGATATGCATCTTAAACCATGCTTTATATAAGGGATTGATATGGTAATCCATGCTGGAATGTCTAGAATTGGTCAGCACCCAAAAACCTAAAAGGCATTCATGTATTTGAAAGGACAGCTCCTTCTTTTCAGACCAATCAGACCTCTTTTAAAACCTTTCAACCACTTTTTTATTTTTATTTTTTTTTTATCGTTGGAATAGAATGGCGGAAAACACAGGACTGTAAGATCAAAGGCATGTAAGGGAAACCTCCAAGATGAAAAAAGAAATGTCTGACTGAAGGGTTAGGGTCATATCGTGCAACATTTTTAAAATGTATAAAACTATGCATAATAACATTGCAATCATGTGTAAGTATGCATGCATTTAGTATATGTAAATACACAGTAATTAGAGACTCAATGTAAAGAGTTACCATATTTGCATTGCTTTAAACACCAGAGTCCAATCTTCATTCGGTGGACAGTCTTGCTCTAGATAATGAACGGCTGAAGGATGTAAAGTCTTTGAGACTCTGGCAGATATGGCACACAGTACAGTGAGAGAGGAACATTGTGAAGCTCAAGGCCAGTGCAGTGAGTGGTGGGTTAGGGTTAGGGTTAGGGTTAGGGTTAGGGTTAGGGTTAGGTAAATGATTACCCAATATGAGACCTTTAATTATCCAATATGAGACCTTGTGAGCAACGTGGTGTAATTTGGAGCAATGAAATTTGCCAAGACATTCTGTCTGAATGATAAGATACAGTAAATTACAAAATGAGATCAAGTAAAAAAACAAACAAAAAAAAAACACATACATATAAATAAAGTTATTTATGCTCTACCTCTGCATATTCTAGGTCTTATTCCCTTGACCTTTACAGTAAAGGGACATTTGCAGCCTTATAAAACCAGTCAGTTTAAAACCTGTTCTCCTACCACCTTTGACCAGGACAAACCACTGCTGGTCATTACTGGAATTTTCAACTAAGCTTTTCACCGTAATTTGGTTAAAGTTTGTCGCCAGAATAAATCTTTTAATAATAAACGTTACTGAACAAAATGGATTTGAATAAACGTACATAATCACTGTACAGTTTGGTATTATTTCTTCAGGCTCCCCATGACCAATTAAGGGCAAAAACATGTCATTATTAATTATTTACAGGGCTGAGCTGAGTCATCGTCAGTGCCAGCCTGTTCGTGTTGTTCTGAAAAGCAGGATATCAGCGTTACTTTATCTTTTTAATGGACAGCTTGGACACTGTGGCACCAGGGTGCTGTGGGCGCACTCTATCTCTGTTCTCTGGATGGAATGGATGCTAAGGAAATTAAAACAAGAAGGCGTTGGGTGTATAGCGCTGCCTGCAAGCAATTCCAAAGCCCTCCTTGGAAAATGTGCCAAGCACCACAGTGCAAGCAACAATAGAATGATAGTGAGCCACAGAGGAGTTCCTCTCACAGGGCATACTGAGGGCAATGCGGCTAGCAAGAACCGAGGCTGGAAAATATGGAACATATCCCAAAAAACTAAAACAGAGGAAAGATGGTTTTATAGTCTTAATAGCCTGTTTTATTTACCTTTATCAAAGTTACAGTGCCAGTTGGATATCAGGTCACAGCCTCACCTACTGTATATCACAATTAACACAGACCATAGACATTATTAATATTAGGAACATTGCAAATGATACACACCTGAATCACATGAAGGCGTATTCTATCTTCCTCTCTCACCACAATGACACACTCTAACTAGCCTTTTTTTGTGTGTAACACAGTAAACCAGAAACTGGTTCAACAAACTTTGCTGTGCAGCATTCAGTATAATTAGAGCTCATCTGTATATAATAGGCCATTCACTCCCCTTATTCCCAGTGAGGACGACATTATTCATTGGCGGTTCTGACATTGCCTGTGGCTTTTTCAAATTGCGGTGTGGTGGGGGGGTGGGGATCCATTTAACTAACACTGCATACATACTGTACACAATTTCACAAGGGCAAGTCTTTTAATGACATGCATTTATTTGTCAAGAACAGAGAAAGGAAAGTGGCAATAATTTTTATTCTGTTAGCAGCTGACCTTTTAATCTGACCAAAAAATAATAATTAACAGTGATCAATGTTAAATTGACATTTAAAGGCGGTGTTGAATGAAAATTGAATGCATGAATAAATAATTAAATATTCTTCCTTTTCCATTTTATCTTGATCAGAAAGTTAACTTCTAGTTATTGAGCATGTGCACAATGCTGAAATCTGACTGTTGAACCCTACCGAAATAGGGTGATTTAGCCTGAGCCCAGACAAGTGTAGATTTCTTCTTGGTTCTGGGACTGATACAGTAATTAATAAAATTGAGTTTGAACATGATTTAAGTCACATTAGTTTTAAGACTCTTGTGTGATCAAACTGGCAGCTCAGTGGGCTGACAGCCAGAGGCTTAACTGCTACTCTCGTTTATTGTAAGAAGCCCAAATCTTTGCTATGATGACGAGTTTGATGACTTCTGCATTCTGTTTTCAATGTATCCTGCTGTTACAGAACTACAGTATCTCAGCAATCTCAAAAACCACCCTTGGTGCTTTTTTTAAGGGACTGGAGACATGGACGTGCCTGGCTATATCTGGGAGGGACAGCGTTCACTCCTAGAGTGCAGATAACAGCCTGCTTTCCATCTTGCAGTGCATATATAAAGACATAGGATAATGACTCTGCCTGGGAATTAACTCTGCCTGGCCATGCTTCCAATCTTAAGATGCTCAATGTACTGCAAACTCTCAGGGAAATCACAATGCTTGCTACACTAATGCTGATTGCATTTTGACCACCTTCAAGTCCATAACACCTACATAAGAATCAACCTCTTTAGTCCATTGCAAAAGCATAGCAAAGTGCAGGATAGCATGTTCAACCATACTGGGGTGAAATCCTGTGCTCTGATTGTCTGAAAAGGTACAAGTAACTTCATAAATCAGTGAACAATGTAAATCAAATTGAGCATTTGCTGTGCTGTGGTTAGTGAACTCAAATCAATGTGAATTGTGACTGCTCATTTGGAATGTAGTTCTGTGTAACTGCAAAGTTTAGCAGTGTTTGCCATATGCTTATGTGTCATTGCTTTTTTGCTTGTTTCTTTGCATTATGTCCCTTCAGTTATCCTTTGAAAAGGACAAGTACAATGGCGCAAGCCTTGTACCGTATCCCCCATACACCCCCCATTGAGTCCTCGGTGCAATCCTCGGTGCAGTCCTCTGCAGTCCTCGGCGCAGTCCTCGGTGCAGTCCTCGGTGCAATCCTCGGTGCAGTCCTTGGTCCTTAAGCATATTTATTTATTGCTTTGATTAAAAATGTTCCTTTAGGGGGGGCATAGAGAAAGACATGAAAAAAACATTTTTTTCTTTTGATTGAAATGGAGGTCTGAGATTCTGGAGGGCAGTTTGGATTACACACAGATTCTGGAGCAATTCAATAGGAAGTGAAACAATCCGAGGATTAATTGTTCTTGCACATCCTGAGCAGACACTCGATACAGATATCCAGAGGGACGTCGTGATAGTGTGACTGAAATACTGACGAGCTGGGAAACTTAACCCTCCCTCTTCCCTTCATCACGGGACTGCTGTGAATCGAGGGGCTTGAAACACTATTACTATACAGTTTAAAAAACTGTTCTATATAAAACACTTGCTTGTTTGTTTCTATGAATTTGGTGTTCAGGTCAGGTTCTGTGTTGGCGACACTAGAGACTATAGTATCCAAAGAGAAGTGTGGCACAAGGTGTGGAAATAATCATCCTAAGGACTACCCTCCAAGCCTGGCCTGGAGGGATAAGCCTCTTCAGGGGTGAAGAAACCACAGTCTTGGCCCATCCATATCCATGTCCTTCAAGCCCTTGACTTCTTTACTTGGTGGCTTCAGTGGTATCCAGAGTGAATTGTGAATTGTGTGGTAGTTTAACTCAATAGGGAACTGTGTGGTAGTTTAACTTTGACTCTCTATACCCCTTCCTTTAGGAGTTCTCAGAAAGTTCATATGTTGTTGTTCTATGCTGACTAGCTGTAAGCTGCATCGCTCAGTTCAAACCATTACTGTAGGAGTACTTGATAAGCCAGGCTTTTGGAAAGTGATATAGCAGCATTGCACGTTCTTTTTCTTTTTTTTTTACCAGGACAAACTTGGTTGTATGCTGAAAGTAACTTAATACGTATAACCAGAGACTAAAGCCATACAAAACTAAAAGAAACATTAAAACAAGTTCCCAGGCCGCTAATCTACAGGATTTCAGAGTCCTGACCTCCTAAGCAGTTTTAAATGAAGAAACTCACTGGTCCTTTTGTGGCTCCCTAGCAGCCTGTTTTCATTACCAGTGAATGGATTCCTTTTTCCCTATTATTCAGCAGGACCAGACACTGTACGGGTTGTCAGTGAGTGATACAGGATTACAAAATAGCAAAGATACAATCAGGAGTATCCGTGTTACCCTTTGTTTGGGCTGCGGTCCTGATTTGTTCCTAATTGTTCCATTTTTAGGGAGGAGTTAGGGAAATAGCACCAGGGAACAAAAGCGATGTGTGTCATGTTTTCTGGGCTCTATACAGCAAGAGAGAAGAGTAACAGTATCTCCTGCATCAAAGCTGAATGGCAGAGGCTTACTAAAGATCTGGTTAGTGCTGTACATCATAAATCACTGTCACAGCAACACAACCTGATGCATGATATCATTGTTTAATAGTTTACCAGGCAGTGTGATTCAAAAGGAGCCTGTTCTTGATTCAGGAAAGATCTAATAAAGGTGGCAAAGCTAACATTTCTCCCTAGCACACATGCTCCCTCGTTTAGGAGCTCAGTTACTTTCAGCAAACAATGCTTTCCAGTATACAGACCCTGACTGGCCTTTTACACGTTATTATAAACAAATGTAATAAATACAATTTGGAGCAGTTTTGCTTTGAATTGTTTCTCTTGGAGGAAATCTCTGCTTTGATAGATGATAGTAATGTTGTCACAACATGCTGCAAACATCTTAAGTGAGAGTAATGGAAATATTGCAATAAGAAACCTGGCTAAATCCAAGATACTAACCTTAAATCTGTGCTAACTGCTTAAGAAACCAGATAAATATAATCATAATAAATATATCTTGTGGTATACAATGATAATATTTTTTTTCCAGTCAAGAAAGACTAGATTCGCATGATAAACACATTACCAGATACCAGAAAAAGAAAACAGTTTAAAATAATAGCTTTAAACTATATGACTTCAAACAGTTCCCAAACACTAAGCAAACTTGGTATGAACAGAATGAGAATCGTTCTCACATCAAAGCAACTGTTTCTTGGGGTGAAAAAGAGTTATACATGTGTAAGCAGTTTTCTTGAAATGTTATTTTAGTCTTAAAACAAACACAATCATTTCCACATGCCTCGTTTGTTTAAACGTGTGTGGAGTCTTATCATATCTTCCTATAACCTAAGTTTATTTATTTTTTTACACACACAATGAATTCCTGACACAAATGTATGAAATGATTACATTCGTCCTATAAGAACTAGGTATTAAAACGTGTTGAATGGCTTAGCCAATCATGCTCAGAGACGGCATTCTCCTTCTACTGATGTCCTCTAATACTAACTCAGCAGTGTGAGGGGGCCTGAGTGATTTATACATAAACGCAGGAGTGCAAATGAAGCAAAGCAAAAACAACACTTGTGCCTAATAAATAAACAGGTGAAAAGAAGAATGCTTGGCAAAGCACTTCCCATTGTAACAAAATAAAAACTGATTTTTAGCAGGATTCAAGATAACCTCCGAATTCACCGACTTTGTGTAGGTCTCTTCCAAAAGGAAGAATCAGGATCGGGCCTCAGGGGAGATAGTGGATATCACAGCAAGACTCACAGGCGTGATGTAAAGATATATAAAATGTCATTCGTCATTGAGTTTCCCCAAATACTCTTGTGTGGAGACAAAGCCCTGGGTCTCATATGGTGAGAAAAACAGTGTTCACACTGATAGCTGGTGTCACCCAAGGGAGCTAGCCTTAAATCAAGAGATTGCTTTTCTATCTCTCCATTTCCTTAGCTATTATTATAAGGCTTGTTTTGTTTTGTTTTCATACAAAGAGCATAAAGGAAGCCAGTAAACAAAGCCTTTCTGAAAAAGTTTTATTAAAACAAAGTAAGTGGTTTCCTAATGTCGTAATCTCATCTTTCATTGTGCAAATGGTCTTCGGTAAACATTTGCACTTCTTTTTCAAACATGATATTGGATGAGTGTGGAAATGAAATGGGGCTTTTGTACTGCATTTGCTTCACCAGACTCTTCTGATCACAGCAGCTACTGGCAATGCTACGGCTGCACGGAGCATCCTCCTATCAAGACAAGCGCTCGCACAATAAGTGGGGGTTTTGAAGGGGGCAGCATATTATAGAGTACAAGATACCCTGGGAGCTGTTTCTTAAGCATTGGTTTCCTTCCAGCAATGCCAGCTCTTAGGTAACACCTAGGGCTGCAGTTTAAATAATTTATATTCTGCAGCATTCCATTGATTTCAAATTCTGGAATGGAATTCAGATTCTTTTCATTGTGAAACCCCAGCCTCAGCCTGTTTGTATCTGAACAACGTTTCCACATGAGAATAAATAACCAGAAACACTTTAAATTAAGTGTCTCTAATTACTGTGTATTCACATAGTAGTTGCATAGTAGATATATGTGCACTTACACATAATTGCATAGTTACAATGTACTTAACATGCACATCTGTTTGCATGATATATGTATGTACATTATTGTATCAGAAAAGGGTTAAGTTTAGGTTTGTAGAAATTGAAAAATTGTGATCGAAGGGTGATCTTGTTTAATAGAAGAAGAATTTCTGATGGGTTTATAGAACAGGCATGGCCAGTTGCTCCTCCTTTTACCTGCCCATCACCCGTGTTCACTCCTGCATGCCACAGCTGCAATACAAATTGCAGTGGAATAATCAAGGTCAGCAGCACAGTGAGTGAGTGTTTTATGACTTTGCGAAAGTCTTGTAATATTAAACGTCTCACTTTCCCTTCTTGAGTAAGCATAAAGCAAACACCAGGGACTTCATAAATGGCCAATGAATTCATTGGATTGTTTCCTAAAATACTTCCTTCCTTCCTCTAGGCTTTATCAACACACGGCTAATAGGAATGTCATTAAAAAGGGCTTTGGCACAAGGTAGGAAAGCCATGCGACTGACAGAAAGATCCATTGTTTTATTGCCCTGGGTCTGTGCTGCATTCATATTGTGTTCATACATTCAAGATGCTTAGGGTTACTCGATGTACAGCCCCAAGACATGCCAGCATAGGCTGGTCACAGAACACAAATCAAGTGCGCTTGGATAAGGCATTTGTATTTTCTTTAATGATTTATATGTTTCCACTTTGAGAGCGTCTCTGCATGTTAAACAGTAGATGCGCGGTATACTTTGGTTATGAAATTCTATATAGATTATACTGTGGTGGTTTTGTTAACAGGGTAGCATGCAAGAACGATGTGCTGTATAAGACATATAGCCCAAGGCAGTTCGGTCATGTGTGTTACACACACTGTAGTAGTCAAAAAAAGGATGCTGTTGTATGACTGGAATTTATTGACTGGCACACTAATGCTTTACAGACACAGACTCATCTCTTAGCTACTGTATTGTATTTTATTTTAATTCACTTGTAACCTTATTCTTTGAATGATCTTGAGGTGCTACTAGTCATGTGCATAGTGTTCCAGAATAGTGCTAGAACTGCTATATACAGTGCAACTTAAAAACATCACATCATCCATGTATTATTAATACAAAAAACAAAACAAAAAAACATATCTGCAGTGTGCTGGTATTCATTTTAATATGCTACTGGTACTATAAGCATTCCCAAAACGTACAAGAAATTCAATATGACCTTGCTTTCCAGGATAGGTTACAACAGTTACAACACAGCACACACTTCAAAAGAACTCTCTGTTATGATTTGTGAGTGTTGTAGATAAGACTACAGGTGCATCAGCAGGGATACCCTGTTCTGAGCCCCAGGCTGCACAGTTGGGCTGTGTGCTGTTTGTCTCAATTGACTAAAACTGGTCCCTTAAAATGCAATTTCCATACACAGTTTAGAGGTAGTGTAGTGTCTCACAGGGTCACACAATGGGAATGTGCCAGGTGTTTGGGGTGACAGCTGGAGGTCTCAGGGTGTTTGCCCGTTCCTACTTGTAGAGTATCACTGCATCTGCCCAGCCTAATGCTGCTCTTACGTTCAGATTCAATTTTTCACAGAGATTATAATATATCCTATGAAATAATTCAGTCCAGACATGGGCAACTTAATAAAACTCGGATGTCACTTTGTGCTTGAATTGATTTCCCTCGTTCAGGGACTGTTAAACCCACAGATCTCAATTGCTTTCTTCAAAGAAACGGCACATCTTTTCATTGTGGATGTTTTTTCATAACAGCGGATTGGAAGAGGGTTGTGCTGGGTCATGGTATAATTGCCTTCTCTTTTAGCCTCATGAATAATGCACAAGCATCCTTGATTTTTTGTGTTTCAGAATAACCTGGATAAAATCCACACAAAAAAGATGAGAAAAGAGGATTTTAATTTGTGCAGCTATAGATCCCCTCATCATGTCTTCAATGAAATTAATCTGCCTGGTCAGAGCTTTGGGCTGCACACTGTCCTTTTCATCCAAAACACAACTATTTATAAGACTTTAATGAACAAAAATCAGCTGATCAGGAACAGTCAGAGGTGTACATAAAATATGTTTTTTTTTTGTTTAATAATGTAAAATATCACATTGTTCCAGAAGGATGTTTGGATGGCTGGATTGGAGTTTAAAATCCTAAAACAGATTATAGCAGGCTTATGGAAAATAATGACGTCACAATACGGTGGTATGGTAGAAAGAAAGCTGAATGAGATTGAAGATGTTATTTCGATTTTGGGTTCTCGTGTGTTGTTGTTTTAAAGTCTGTTTTAATGTTGCTTCAAAATAGAAATGGAAATCTGAACTTCAGTGGCACCCCACTGGGGCTTGGACAGGAGTCCCTCTATTATCACTGTGTAGCTGTTGGGATGTAGATTGTCTTTTCCATGCATAAAAAGACCATCCACTCCCATGAATATGTGAATATTTGACACGAAAAAACACAACCCTTTGGAAACTGAGTTCTAAAGGGAATCCACTTAAGACATGTTTATTTATTAATAGGATTGACTGGAAGAGACCCGGAGGGACCAAAGTCTCACTTTCAGGAGTGTCCAAGAAATGTAAAACTGGATGAGAAATCCAGAGGGGGAAGATTCCAAAACACGGTCTTCAGTTACAGTGTTGTGGATCTGCAATCTCTTGGGAGCGATCTCAATGCAATAGATGGGAAGCTAAAATGACATGAGGCTGCCATTGGTGGAATGTTACCACACTGTTGACATATTATGACATCACCTGTACTTTGAATGGCAATGCATGAGTCACGCTAATTGACTTCTACCTGCCCTTGCTTTACATCATAAAACAAAACAGTTCATCAAACTATCAGAAAGTCAATATTCTGATTGCTCTGTTATCTTCTAAAACAACACAGCAATAAAAACTGGGGACTGTAAACAATGTGCTCAAAATGTGTACGCTCGTCTGTAAGTTACTGTACTGTAGTTCACAACTACTAGTTTACTAAAACATAGAACTGAAACATGCAAAACTAAGACTAAAGCCAACTAGCAGTGAACTAACTCAATGTCAATGTGACTTTATGTAAAAATAATCTGTAAATCACTGGAAATACATGCAAAGTAAAACTGAACAGTTTCTGAGAACGTTGATGGACATTCCTGAAATCAAACAGCTCCCTTCAGAAGGACAAGTGATTATAATTATAATCAAACAGAGAAGCAATACTTTGCTCTCTCTCTCTCTCTCTCTCTCTCTCTCTCTCTCTCTCTCTCTCTCTCTCTCTCTCTCTCTCTCTCTCTCTCTCTCTCTCTCTCTCTCTTTGTAGTACAATAAAACCTGGCTGTATTTCTCTACCTTATTAACCATGGTGATAGTATACAATATTGTGGTTTAACTGCTACCCAGGAAGAAAAAAAAAATCATAAATGATTTTGATATTGTGTGGTCTCCCCTACCCACACAAGAAGCTGTTTATAAACATTGACACATGCCCAATAAATGAAACAATGCTTCATTCAAATGGTATTCTAATAAACTGTTTGTCACTCTCAAAAGCTAGCTTCGCATTACCTTTCAATATATACTGTGCACTGTTTCACATTTTAATCAACATTGAAAAACCTTTTCTACTGGTAACTTGGAGACCTGCCAGCGCTGTATTAACTGGAGCAACAACGCAGAGGTAGAATGACTGTTCCTGCACTTTATATACAGCAGGGTAAGATTGGTGAGATTTAAAGTTCACTGCAGAAATCGTACAATCAAAACCTTTGATCAGAAAGGCATAGTGGTGAGTCAGGGACCCACTTACAGCACAAGTACATGAGAGCGCATCACATTGTAGGGATAAGAAAGGTCTGTTGGGCCCGTGGCAACTCTCTTTTAGGCTCAGAAGATGAAATGACCCAAACTTTTACTCACAGCTGTGGGTGCTTGTGACCAGCACTCACGCACAGTCTCTACATTCAGTTTACATGCAAAGCTCCATCTTATGAAACGCTGCTCATTTTATACAGGGCTTAGAATGAAAAATGCAAATTTAAAAGCAAATAAAAAACGAATTTAATCTCCACGCCGGGCATGGCACTGTAATTGCATTTTCTCGTTGATGTCATGATAGCTCCTGTTTCTCATGTTATGAAGAGAAATTCTTGCTTTAATCTGGTATTGTATTTCAAATTAAACAGGCCCCCAAAAATGCTAATGGTAAGTGATACTCCTTTCTTATCTTGTCCCCTGTCCAATCATGACAAGCGAGTCAATTTTAAAGCACAGAAACTCAATTAGCAAAATCCAAAGCTGGCAAGCGTGCCTTGAATTTGTAAACAGTTCATTCCCTTTATCTGCCCGGTGCTGGGTGTCCAATCAATGAAAGGCTGGTAATTGTTTTCTCTTTCTTTCTGTTTCTTTCTGTTTTTATAAAACTAGTTTGCTCGTTAAGGAGAGGTGGCTTTGATTTACAGACAGCAGTTACCCTTTCTCATTGCTGAACACAACTAATTCCTGGAATTAGAGGTTAATTGAGTTTAAAACTGCTCGGGAGGCTGTGAAGAAATGATTCCAATTGGAATGAACAGGGTTTTATTGTAGGTCCCCATGGGTTGCTTTTACTTAACCTGAGAAAAGGGAATATTTAAAACCTCACAAGGCTTGACAGCTGATGAGAGGTAAGAACAAGAATTGGTCAACCTGTACCCATATCTGAACTGCATTTAATGATGTCCCAGAATGAACATGCAACAATAAATGTGTTGTTCTTTTAACAAGCAAACATTACTCAGAATTACATTAGTTTACAATGGCTTTACCATGGTACTGTATATCTCAGTGCATTCTAATGCAACATTCAAATTCTGCTTTCTTTCAGACAGAAATAAGTGTCTGGTGGCCTGTCAATGCAATGATAGCTTCTACTTTTAAATATAACTTTTTTGAGACACCTGCTGCAAAAAAGGACAAAGATGACCTGTGGATTGTCAGACAGGATCCCGCTGAGTAATGCCTATACACTTTAGAATGGTCAAAACACCAGCAGTTTCCAAATTGAAAATACACTGTGAAATAGCTAGTGCAGTATATTATATACAGGGTAACAACCGTGAGGGGCTGTGACCATCCTACTGTCCTTACCAGACCTGGGAGCTATATTGGGCTCACGTAACTTTAAAGGTATTTATAGATTTAGAGCACATATCTGCCTCCCCATTATTGTGAAAGCTTAGAGTTTAAAAGAATCCGGAAGGCAGTTGGACTAGCGTCCCTATTTGCAAAGGACCTTGATGCATATTGCAGATGACCTTTTTAGAATTGTGTTCCTCCTGCTTAATTTGCCTGCCAAGCAGCAGCTAATGAAGCCGGGGAGGTTAAACAAACTCCGAAGAGTCACTGGCATGAATAGAGATTACATTCAAAGCAAATTATTTACATAAGCACTTTGGCATATCGAAAACCTCATCGGGTTTTCTCAATAGCTGGAACTATTCTTTAGACACGAAGGGATAGATTTGTCCTTTGGAAAGGACAAACTTCTTTCACCTTTGGGAGCCAGGATTGATCGATGGCCAGGCTAGAGTGACTGATAATGATGGTATGAACGTTTTACAAGTCTGCTTATTTAAAATAAGTTGTCATTTGCTGGCACGGAATTCAGTCCCAAATTAAAAGTCAAGTGGTTGCAATCAAAAATCAAATTTCTAAATAGCGTCACTTTTATCTAAGTGATTTCTAAGCCAGCTTTTCTTCTGTGCATTCAGCATGATATGGTATTTTAAAAAGTATTAAACATAAGCTTGATGGATATCAAAAGAAGACCACCAGGCAATGTGCACTCTGCATGGTCTTTCATCAGCCAGATACAGCTCTGTGTAATTTTAACAGCAAAATGTGATGAATGCAGATTTATGTACTGTATACAGTGACGCTATCAAAAAATCTCAGGCACATTCTGCTCACTTGTATCCTTGGCATAATGGAATTCTGCCATCCTCAGATCACCATACGGAGCATAATGAAAAATATGAAATGAATTGCTAGGACCATGAAGTGTACTGGAATGCATTAAAAAAATAAAATAAAATAAAGCATTGGACCCCACAAACTAACACATTTTGAGTCGAAAGATGCAACATAATCCCTCAAAGACATCAGCAAAAAAGCCAGATTCGTTTTTGAAAAGTCATTATTTGTGAGTGACGGTCTCTTTATCATTGGGGGGGCTCAGTAAGCAAACCCACAGCCCTTTCAGACTGGTATTCAGAGAAGAAGAATAGCCTGCCTGTGCAGCTCGCTCCCAAGAAGCTTTCTGACATTTTCTATTACCAGCTAATTACATTTTTTTTTTTTTTTTTTTGCGAGACAGAAAAGTAAACACAAGCACAAGAAAGGTACTTGCAAGCTATATGAAGAGAAGGAGCCAAGATACACAGTCCTGAAGTCACTGGAAGAAATTCTTCACTTTACCAACACATACGTTTACTATTTTGAAAGGCTGCAGGATTGCAGGCATCAAAAACCAGCCTTCCAGCCTTCTGTTTACCAAATCATAGTTTTTAGCATTCAGTGATACACGCGCTCTCCTCTCAGCGCCTTGTTCCGAGGCAGACACACCAATTTTGCAGTATCATGTTGTTATAATTAGATATCCATGCGAAGATCTGGTTAAGACTGAAGTCAAAGCAGGTGAAGTGACTTGCACAAGGTCCAGCAGCCATAGTGTCTCATATATTCAGTTCTCCTCGGATTGCTGAAGCTTAGCAGGCATGGACCTGGTCAGGAAACCTTAAAAGAGCATCTGGTGCCACACAAAGTGGTATTTGAGGGTGAGAAATAAAACTATGAATAACCAGTACACTCAATGCGGAAGTTGTCATTGATTGATACTCGGCTGTATAGGTGAGGGATGCACATCTTTTCTTGCTTTGAAATCAACACTTTAATGAGTGGATTTATTTCATACCTGCTGATCAATATTTCTTAAAAGCAGTTATTAGTATTAGTATCAGTACCCCCCTACCAATAACCTCACGAACACGTATTAGGAGATTCTGCCCCATTGGTCGTGATGTCAAAAGGAGCTCTGGGTATATAAGTTCTCATGGCCCTATTTTGTGTCAAAAACAACCATTACTCAATTCCTATACTACTGCAGTCTGGCCAAATCCCTTTTCTGAATACATTTTTCTAGTTCTAAACAGGTGTTAAAACTGGAAATTATATCCGCTACAATGAAAATATAGTAACAGTATTTAATTAAAAAACATTTAACCTGAGACCAGCTGAAAGACTGTTGAAATATCGACGGAAGTGTTTCACTAGCAATGTTATTGGAGGAGAGGGGTGCGAATTAACCCTCATTTACCATAGTCTACTGCTTCATGCTTCACTTATCACAGAGTCCAATACCTGCCCGTGGGACGTACAATTGCGGATGTTGTTAACATGGGCAATTCAGCGCCAGGAAAGGCACCATTTAAAATGGACCAGGGTTCCTGTAAGGTTAAACACAACATCCTGGCTGCTTGTAATGCCTATCGAAACACTCTCTTACAGAGCCTCTCATTTTCAGGTGCAACTGTTTGTTTTTAAGTTTTTTTAATGGTTTGTGCTATTTGGGGTGATAGATGATAGAGCTGGGAAGCAGTTAACCTGAACAATGCCTTTTAAATCCCAGAGGAGTTCTGTATTCCAGTCTCATTTCCACAGAGATGTAATTAATTGGAACGGAAAATGTCCCTGGTTGTAATAGCTAAGGCTTCTTAAAGGGCACTTGTCCAGTGACAATATGGGAGAAAACAAGGCCTCTCTCATTGGGATCCTAAAGGCTATTAGGCTTTGCTGCAGCTCTGTTCTCTATAGGCTGCTTCAGCATATTATACCAGGACATCTGAAGTACAGTTTTTACTGTATTTCTCAAAGGTAAAAGTCGTTTGGCTGCACTGCCTTAGGCGATTGTACAGACTGTCTGGCTGAAGGCATGCATTTGACTGTGGTCTGTAACACAGGCAAAGGAACTGCAGGAAGTCTTACCTGTCAGTCGGCAGGAATTGCAAGGATGTTACCTCCTGGACCAAGAAATGATATACAGACCCTCACGGATTCCATGCAGAGCTGGTCTGTGCAATCCATCTGAACGATGGCTGATCTCAATCCAGATATTTTTTTTCAATCTTGAAAACAGGACCCTCCATCTCCCTGGCATTGAGCCCATTCTTACAGAAACAGTCTTGCATGCACTGCTAGATGTTGAGTTTTCCTAAGTTTTGCACAAAAAGCAGCAGAGTTCTATTTTAATGGCCTTTGCAACAGCGGCATTTAATTGTGCACTGTTTAGGTTAATGGAATTGACCCCAGATTACACTGTGCTATACTGAGGCATTCCTTACTGCAGACCCAGCTGGAGTGTGGATAAAGGAGAACCTCATTTGTCACAGACATTGAAGCCATTATCTTTACAATAGAGATGAGAGAGGAAACATATTGTCACTTGATTACATGTCAGAAAGAATGGACTGCATTATTTGGTGTTTTTTTTTCTTCACTTTAGATAAATTGAATTTCAGTTAATAGACCTCTGGATTAATTCAAGCATAATTTACAAATGTCCATCTGTATCACTGTAGTTTTGATGAATATAAATTGCCAAATTAAAGCTTGGGCTAACTAAACAGCAAGTAAGAGTTAGTGAGAACAAGAATAATGGGGGGGGGGGGGGGGGGGGGGGGGGGGGGGGGGTGACGTTGCATTTTGGTCCTGCAATTCAGTGGAAGAAGTTCAATTGACAAATTAAGATTTTGAACATTTGCAAGAAAGTGCTTCAATTCATTCTGGATTCTCTTCCACGTGTTTTGTAATGAAAAATAGAAAAACAACCATTGTCATACAATATGCCTGGACCTCAGCATTACTGAAAGGAGGTGAAATCTGTGCATTTTTATTGGGAGAATTTTTAAACAGTAACATCTACTATCGTGGAGCGTTCCTCATAAAAAGTACATCATATAAATTAACAGAATAAATATAAAAAAAGAATGAATGCACTTCTGGGTCTCACTTTATCATAATATGCAATTATGCATTAACTAAACTAACTGGATGAAGCATTCGATCATCTGAGTCACTGAAGATTGTTTTGTTATTAATGTTATGTTAATAGCAGTCACTTGTGCTCTAATGTGATAAATACGTAATTGAAAAAATGATACTAGGTGATTAAATATTATTGAAGTGGCTGCTGTTTTACAAAGACAACAAATGATAAAGCAAATCAGTCATTTATCTTAACTAAGGTCACATTCATTGTTGCATACATTAATTACATTAGCAATTCCATGAAGTAATTCAGTACGGTAATTCACCATATATCTTCTTAATGCAATGTATTATTGATATCATTTAATATCATTAGCTGCTATTCCTGTTTTGCATAATGAGATTCAAAAGTCTACTCCAATATTGCAAACATGTTTCCTTTCATCAGTTTCAAATTGAAAGTGCTGTTGTTTTCCTTAGGGGTTGCATGTACAGTATGTACTGTTAAACCAGCATTCAGGTTCCAGTCTGGGATTGGAAGCAAAACATATGCTTAGGTTCTGAAATGAGCAACAAAACAAAGCCATTGCCAGTGTGACGACTCTTTGAACACAGAACCACAAAACGGATCCATATTGAAAAGTACATGAGTAAGCATCAAACGAGTGTATGACTCACATATCAGAAACTGTACGAAAGATGATTACTGAAGTATCGCTGCACATACAGGACACAAGCAAACACAAACATATTTCTAATAGATGGCATAAACTGAATTAATATTGACATTGCTGGGTGCTCCTGCTCATGCCAATATTCTGACATGACTTGACAGGTTCAACTAAGTTATTTTTAATTACAATAAAAGACAGTGGCTTTCACTGTCCAGATTTACAGCTTGAATTTTTATTCAGTAAAGGTCCAAGAGGAAGTAAAACAGAAAGCTAATGCACGTTCATTATTGATTACATGTGCTCAATGACAAAGAGAATGAAAAGCTGGCATTGAAAACAAAGAGTTTAATCAGGTTGCGCTTTACAACAAGAGCATGCATGTGGCTTTTGCTTTCTGAAGACGGGGGTCTATTCAATTAATCCAAGCTGGCAGGAGCTGTTTTAAATCAATAAAATACGGTCCTCTGCCATGCTTTAATTTTAATAGCACGGTTCCCCAAGGTTTATTCATCGATGTAAAATTTCTCATTGGTCAATAATATACAGTCAATGGAAAATCCTCAATTAACCTTGCATTGCTCAATCGGAGACACACCGTGGATATATCAGGTTTAAATTAAACTGTAATGCTTTACATTAAGTGTCTCTAATTACTGTGTATTTACATAGTAGTTATTTAATAAATCCATGTAGAATTACATGTAATTACAATGTTATTATGCATAGTTACAATGTACTTCATGTATAAATCTTTTTGTACGATATATGTAAGTACACAAGTGTATCGGAAAAGGGTTAGGATTAGGGTTAGGATGATATTATGCAAAAAAATTTACACGTTAACTACATTGTAACTATGCATAATAGCATTGTAATTATGTGCAAGTAAATCTATATTTGCTAAGTAAAAAGTATGCAAATACTGTACACCTTAATTAGAGATACTTAATGTAAAGTGTTACCTCCCTATCCAAGAATAAATTAGAAATGTTAACCCTATACAAATTGACAGGTTATTCCATTAAACAGCATAGTGTATTAAAGCATGTCAAGGCTTGGAAAGTCATTGCGAAAGGTGTGGTGAAGTACAAAAGAAAAACACTCAGAAGCCTCTCTTTTCTAAAGTTCTATCCCTGAGGAATGCCCTGTTTATTCTGCTGAAAACAGTCCGTGCTGTGTTTTGTCTCACTGGTGTGCTGATGTTCAGTTCACCTCTATTTGCATGTCAGTTTCCTTGATACATTTCTGATGGTTTCAGTATAAATGTCTCAGAGCCGATGCATGACATCCTGATTGAATTGCCTATGGGCGATGCTGGGGTCAATTCCATATGAAAATGGAACAGTTTGGTTTCACATCACTGAGCCTCTCTTCCCCGTTGGGAACACTAAGATGTGCTTCAATTTACATTTGCAAGCTGCTCATAGGGATCCAGAATTAACAGTTCTTTAAGAAGCTTAATGTATAATAAATGAATTAATCCAGCAGTTAGAAGCACTGGGGACAGCAAAACTGGAATTTATAACCCAGACCCCTGAGGCAGGTAAGATTGAAGATGCTTAGCGGTTCATGAATCTTCAGCTGCCCCTATGTTAATTCACCAGTGCTTAGAAATGTATTTAGTCAGGCCAGTAATATTTTATCATTCTAGAAATATCTTAAACTAGTGTCAGAGCCTTTACTTCACAACTAGGATCCCAAGACTCTGCTAATGACGATACATGAAAGATTTGACAAAATAGATCTAAAAATCAAAATGTGCATTAATGCTTTAATCATCAGTGGGAATATAAGGCTAAGCCCATATGAATATGGTTTATTTTATTAAGAAGATACCCATATAGGATCAGAGGTGAATATATATATGGAGGACATTGGATGCCTGTTTATCTGGGATTCTAGTTATAAAAATGTGCATTCTTAATATTCTTAATATGGTGGCTTTTTGCATAGAGATTGGGTTATATGTCTGAACAGTAACATTTTGTAACATTGTGCCTCTGTTCAAACACAGTAGTTGTTTTGTGGCCAGGGCTCCGTTGTTGCATGGTACTGGAATCAAACCTGTTTCTTTAACAACACTGATAGTATATTTCTTCTACTCGTTGTACAGTATGAAGTCCCATCTGCTAATATAATCCAATTTGCTCCAGTGCAAGCTCGTGTTTGTACAAACACACTGGTATAAACTCCATCGCTCTCAGCCCAACAGAGTTTGCATTGGGGTGATATATAATTATACTTTTCAGTGTTGGTTTATATAAGATGCACTCGTTGCTCCCTCATCCGTCTCTGCACCTTGTCCTGTCACCCACAACCTGAATCTCCTGACCATTTTTCAAGGGGGTAATCTTTAAGAGAATTCAAAATGAAATCATTAAATGCTGGTATGTGTGAAACTGAACAGGGCATCCATACCCATGTCCCAGGCAGTGCTCTCTGCTAGAATTGCATCATTTATCTTTCTTTCACACAGTTTTAGGTAATGTGTCAAAAGCTATCCAGGAGTAGATGATACAGTGATGAGATCAGCTTTTTCATGCCTGATTTCTAGTCCCAACGGAAATAGTCAAATCAGAATCGATTCCTAGTGATTCAGTATCTTAGGTGTTTAAACTGGACGACAGGCATTATCATGAGCTGCTGCTGGTAACAGCACCCACTTAGATCAGTTTTGATTTATTTATTTAAAAATGTCGCTAGCCTGGACGGGCTTCTTGTATTCTTACGGGATATTCCCTGGGCCTATCCATAAAGCTGGAAAGATATTGTGGGGGAATGACTATTTATAGACTTACATATCAGAAGCAGCCAGTGATAGAACTTCTTCTAACAGTCAAAGGAAGCCAAGGCAAAGCAGAAAGCCCTACTATAAACTGTGGAGGTTATGTGCAATAAGAGCAGCTCGTTGGTTGTTTAAAATAATAAACTGAGACTGTTATTCTGCTCGCGTAAAGCCTAAGAGTTAGTATCCTGGATCTTCTCATGTGCATAAATATGACTGTTTTTACATATTTACATAGCTTAATAAATCTCTCTTTGCAATTTGGAAGTATTACAGTTTTTTCCCCCCGCTGTTTATTTTAACTATATTGTAAGCTCAGCTAGATCTTGCATACCCTGCCATGCAACAAGACTGTTGTCTTTAATGACGATGGATTTTGCTAATATATAATATAATATATTATCAATAAGACTAGGATTATTTAGGCCAAAAAGTTTTTAACACAAGTTCTTACTTCACCATGTCACAGTAGCCATGTAAATACTAAATTGTGAGTTAATTCTAAGATGCTAATATAGAAGACATGAATGCAATATTTTACATAAGACATAGTTATACAGTAATAACATATATGGCTGTGTAGTTACATTGTAACAACATGCTTAATTAAAAAATAAAAATGTAATTACGCTGTATTTAGGTTTAGAGGTAGGGTTAGGGTTAGGATTAGGGTTATAGCATGCAAAAAAATTACAAAGGATGCACTCTCTACACCTTGTTTCTAGCTCTGCTCCTAAACTCCCCATTTGACATGACAGCTGCCAGTCAGGATTTGTCTTCATCCTTGTGTTTGGAATCAACTTCTAATCAAAAGCTGCTTAGGAGGAAGAAATGCCTCTGCATCTTGAACAGGTATTGAAAAGTGGCTCTGTGTGCACACTGTAGTCCCAATTCATTTTTATAATGCTGCTGTCCGTTATGGTATAGCCAGCAGACTGAGAGGTATAACACTGACAATGTTTACTTTAATGAAATGAACCCTGGGTAGGTCAGTGTACACACAGGATGGTTTACTCTCTCATTGTTTTCCCCCTGCAATTTCCAGGTTTCCCAAGTAAACTATTTGACCTATTTCTAATATATTGTGTCAGGCACTGGTCTTCATAACTGGGACCTGTGTCAACCCGTAGACCAAGTGGACACTGGTCTTCATAACGGGGACGTGTGTCAACCCGTAAACCAAGTGGACACTGGGATTCATAACTGGATCCTGTGTCAACCCGTAGACCAAGTGAACACTGGTCTTCATAATGGGGACGTGTGTCAACCTGTAGACCAAGTGTACATTGGTCTTGTTGGCATGTGATGCTTTCTTTATCTATGCTAAATGAATGTTGTTGGCATGTGATGCTAAATGAATGCCTTCATATTTTGTTTTAGCTTGAAATACTGTAACTCGGGTACCATAATATTGAACATCATCAGACTTGCATTTCTGTCTTTTCAGCCTCATCATTATCTATCTTTCTGTCACCTGCTGTTCCCTCGCTGTTCCTGATCCTTATTGACTGAGACGACTGTATAATAATATTTGTATACAAATTATTCAGCGAATATGCAATTTAGTTTTTCTTTCCCTCTCCACAGGGACCCGATGTTTAACACAGGGCAAATTAGTGGTGCCTAATCGCAGCTCCTTCATTTCAAGCTGCCCACCCACATTCATTAAGTCATTCACTGTAGAGAACACAGCTTCAGTGCAACAGCCCTCAGGTTCAGATGAGCTTAGATAATTAGCTTTCTAATGTCAGTGTCTCATTTTCACAGGAAAGCTGTTGTGATGGGAATGCTTATCAGGCAGGGGCGGCCATGAAATCAGCATGGCAATCTGCTGCTGGAGGAGATGATGAGGCCGCGGTCTTATTTATAGCATCTCATCTTTTGGAAGCATTCGAGAGAAAGCTCAGATTACTTCAGATGTCACCTGTTTGCACCCAAAATTACTCATGTCTGCTTGATTGTGAAGGAGTACAGTTATACAGTGCTAGAAATCCCCTTGCAAGCTCACATTCAGTGATATACTTCATCCTGATGTCCACTGAGTAGAGCTTCTATCTATCTGTCTTTCTGACCATCGAGCACAGGTAATTATGCAGGCCTAATTACGCCACAGTTGTAACCAGTCTCCTGGTGTTTTCCCAGAATGGAAAACTAGACTGCAAGATGTGTCACTGCCTAAAGATTAAATATATCAACCTTGGCAAGCCTGTGAAGCCACCCCCACGTCACCCCTCCTAAGTGACCCCTGCTTAAAGGAGGCATATTTCAGCCTGCTGCTGAGTCTACATGATAGGAACGAAAGAGTTTGTGTCTGGAGCAGCTGGTCCAGCAGCAGAAACAGGCCTCAGGGAACTGAGCTTTTATTGCTTCTTTTTTTAAAGCTGACATATTTTTTGAATCTCATGGTTTGTTAATTTATCTCTCTGTCAAAGGAGACGGGTCTTTGAAACGGCGTACTTCACAAACTCATGTTTATAAATATGTTACAGTCTCTCAGATTGACCTGGGGGGCAAGGTTACCAGAAAGGTTAAAGGTTGTGCCATTGGCAAATGTATTTTATCAGCTATTGGAACAAGATTGAGTGAACTATCTTTAGTACTGGAAAGGTGTTTTAAAATGTGTGTAATATGACGATATCAGTTCCTTAGTTCAAATAAGAGACCAATGAATTCAAATGGCAAAATAATCAGATCTTCCAATGAAATGTAATATATTGGATTTCACTAGTCAAGCCAACAGACACACTGAAACTAGGAAACGAACAGTACAGTTAACATGGTATACTGTATGAGGGAACACTTATTGTATGGTCCTGCTGAAACACACACACACACACACACACACACACACACACACACACACACCCACACACATCCATTCCCTTTTTAAATTACCTCCCAGTTTCATAACCTCATTAAGGTTCCAAAGCACCATTTTATCGCATTATTGCATTTTGCTTACACATGTTTGAACATTCATTATTTTTCAACAAAGGTGTGCTCTTTTGGGACTTCGTTGTTTCCACACGAGAAAACCTAATTATGATATATATATATATATATATATATATATATATATAATATATATATATGTATATATATTATATATATATATATATATATATTTTTTTTTTTTTTTTTTTTTTTTTTTTTTTCTCACAAGCAGCAACACAGCATGGGAGTATTATTAAAACAGAAAGTCTCTTCAATATATAACTGCTGTGTTGCAAGAACTCAGGTACAGAAATCTCATCTTTTTGGAATAAGATATTACATTCTGCAGTGTTGGAATATTCCTCTTGGGAAATTAAACTTTAGTGTTTAAAAAAAAAAAAAAGCAGTTTTTTTGTTTGTTTATCATGCTGGATTTATACAGGCCTAGTCTGTTTAAATCCTGTGTTTGGAATACACTGGAATTTCATCCCATTGCAAAATGTATTTGCCAGCTAATTCATTTCTGAGTTTTCAAGATTGTTTTTTTTTTTTTATGTGTTTTCATTATTTTTCTGTTCATGATAAGTTCTATAATGCATTCTGTTTCTGTTGCTGTTTATTTGTATTGTATTACCAAGTCTCCCTTATAAATGAGGCTATGGGCATTTTGCTGGTAAAAAAAAAAGTAAATAAATAAGACTCCCTCCTACTCTTCATTTCCACATCTGGTGGCCTCTATATGACTCTGATCTTGTCGTGTGTTTATGCTTGCTTTTTGAAATGCATAGCTTCAATATTTTTTTTTTTTGAACCAGGCTCACAATTCACAAATATTATAACCACTGGGAGTCCTAGAACCCTTAATTATTGCAATGTGGTTTCATAGATAATTTATTATATAGACCCCTCTGTTGTTCAGCATTCCAGAATATAGAATATAAACAAAAAAAGTGGTTGTCCAACACGGCCAGCTAGAGTTGTGATCATTTCAACTCGACCAGTCTCCCTTCTAGTCTAGTGACACAACTAGAGAGACTAGAAATGGCCCTCAACACACTCGCACAATTGAACTATGAACCAGCCATCAGCACACAACGCTGTGTTGCCATCCTGCTGGTAACAGGGCAGAAGATGTGCTCTGGACACGCAGTGTGTCTATTTCTGCTGATGTCTTGAGGCTGTCTCTTGGTACTGTCTGATGTCGGATTCTTATTGTGTTCAAACGTTGGTATCAGTGGGTAAGCTGGCACTGAAAGCTTGAAAACTGGAGGCATTTAAAAGATGGCAGGAGATACAGGGGTGTGACAGAAAGCTTGCAGTCACCCTGTCCTTCGCATAATGTGGTTGTACATGCTCTCTAGGTTCTGTTTAGTTTTCTTCTGGGCTCAGAGGGAATCAACGGATAATCGTAAAGGATAAAGGAGTACATCACATATTTACCCAGAGAGCTCAATTATGCATTAAATCCATGGCAGCGCACAGCAAATATTATTATTTCTTGGCCCCCTTGGCAGGAAGATTTTTACCCCCCCACCCCCCCACCCCATTCCCCTCTCATCCCTCAGGCCTCATTTACTGTTAACACTGTGATCTGCTTTTTGTGATTATTCCTCCAGGGAACACTGGCTGCCTTGTGGTGAAGAGAACTCTAACGAGATTGTATATATTAAATAATTGTCAGGGAAAAGAGGTGGGTTGATTTGCATATTGTCATCTCAGTGCTTAAAACATATCTATGAGATCACAACTGATTGAAAATCAGTGGCCGGCTGAGAAGGAGGGGGTAGAGGGACTGTGGACCTCAATCTGTGGATTTCTTGTGCTGTGGCAGGGCTTGTAATATCCTTTAAATGGAGGGGGGGGGGGGGCATCATGCTGAAGTAGATATGAAAAACAACTTTAACAGATTAAGTTGTTACACAGTCTAACCACTTCATTTCTTCGAGTTCCAGTTGCACCCACTCTCAGCATTCATTGAACATTTGAAAGTCTGCCGACCCAGTCGACGTGAGCCTTAAAAACAGTTCAGAACATTTCTTCTCCTTTCTTAGGCTGTTGGGTCACAGTTTTTGGGTTTTCAGTGTTAATAAAGATCGGAGCTTTAAGGCTATTCATGTCCTCTATACAATCATTTCTCTCTGTGAAGCAGCAACTAGGGCTCAAAAAACTCACTTCCACCAAAAACCCATTCCAATCCTGGCAGGCAGTGACACCTCCCTCTCCACACGTTCACATCTCTTAGGAAGCCTCTCTTATAGGTTGCCATAGAAACATAGGCCCTGGTTAAAAAAAAAAAAACAATATTACAGGGCAGTTGGGACAAACATTCCAGGAAAAGGTGTTACAATTCTCTGATTTGTATTTATTTATTTTGGTTGAGGTTCAAAAATAAATTATTTTGGGTGCTTTTTCACAGTCGAATTACACAATAGCCTTATAGGTAGTCTAAAAGTTGGAAGTGCTATGAAGGAAGGCCCAAAATGAAACAGTTGCACTGGTGTCTGGGCTGCTACTACAGTATGTGTCACCGTGGAAACTGGGTGTCAATTGGGGGCAGGCTTTTAAGACGTCAATGAAGGATAGGGTAACAGGCATCGTTGTGCTGCATGACTACTTCTGACTCCTGCAGGCGATTGCAGGTGCTAGTAGCAATTTTCTTTTTGACCTTGCTTAAGGACAAGGTTGGTTGTGCACAGTTGAGTGGGAACAACAGTAGTGCTATTCATTGGCAGACAGCCCTGTGGTCTTTCTCAGTGGGCTAAATTTTCAAGGCTATTTTCTCCAAAATGGTCATTAGCGCTTTTATTTTTGTCTGAAAGAAAAAAAAAAACATAGTTTGCATTTCTAAAAGGAATAATATGCAATTTTAGACACATCATAAGCTGCTAAATTAAATGTATGACTTGTTTATATCAGGGCTGGTAACTTTATTGAGTGCATTTCTATGTGAACAGATTGTACTCAGTGCACTTTGGAGTAAATTGCTTTGAGAATCCAGCCCAATGTCTTCAAATGGGGTCATTGAACTTATTAAGTATTTTTATATTCATTGCTATTTATTGTATGTTTTTTTATGGATGATGCTGTTGATTCAGACTGAATAAAAAGTATCAGTTCAGTCAAGTCTACAAAGCTGATAAATGTGTTAGTTAATATTCACAAAATATTCATTCTGGTCGGTCTTTGATTTGAATCAACCAGCATCATTGACATTTCTGGATAATGTGGCGTCAGCCTTTTCCACCAACTATTTAGACTGTGTTGGCATTTGACCTTTAAAATGATGTGCAGCTGTACTGCTGTAAATCCTACCTGCTTAGAAGTTAGCTCTAGGCTAAACCTTTCCCAAATTAAAAAGCAATTTGGAAACATGTGGAACTGTTGTCTAATTAGCGGGCAAAAAAAATCCAGAAAGAGCACAAATGTATTTTTAATGGTTACAACCAAACCTGCTTCAGGGTACCCAGACTCAATGCCCTGCCAGTGTGCAGCTCACTCGTTTACTAGTACCAAATCCACAGCGCTGACCCCGATCAAGAGTCTGCAATAAACATACAGTTTTAATTATCTTTAGAGCAATTATTCTTTTGCAATAGCAAAGAGATTACATGACCTTTCTTCTACTGACTTGCTGTTGTACAGTTTGTAAGCTATCAGTTTTAATAGGATTAAGGATTGGAAGTGGAGAGTAGGGCTCTCAATTGCTAGCTGCAAGGTTCTCACTGTGTTCTAACCTCTTTCTGTCAGGTCAACCTTTCTTCTCCGCTCGCCGCGAAACAGAATGACACCATAATTACAGTATGACAGTATCCATGACTCTCTGCTAATTACAGCACAAGTCACCTAATGCATTGCAGTATCAGAGTATAGCCAGACCTCATGCAACATTTACAAATTCTTCCTCTTCTGGTTCTTTTTTTTTTATGAATCACCTCTTTAAGTTGATGCAAACTGGCCACCGAATAAGCATGGCAGCTGTGCATGGTGTTAATACTGAATGCCATGTGCATGCATTTTCCATTTTGATACTCAAGATGTCCACCCTGCCATAGTCTTCTGCATCAAAGAGTATTAGCTGATAAAGCCGGTTTTCTTTTAACCAGCAAGTGAACACCTTTTGGGCTCTTGCTGGTCTTGATCAAATTCTCAATTAGTTACCCACCCAACATAGACAGCTATGGCACCCAATAAGTAACCTGCACAGCCTTCCAAACTGCAGTAATTTCTTTCTCCCCTTTATGTTATGTGACTCAAGGAGCCCGATTGTCCATCATATTGGGTGTTACCCCTGTTGCTAAGCTGTACTGTATATAAGAGAATGCATTGAAGACAGAACATCAAACTTGAGTGATTCTGTGATCTTGCTGTGGAGTGTCTCCAGTCTAGGTGTTTCATGTGCTTTGTCATCATTTTAGGAGCAAAACTTTTTTTTTCAGTTAAAAAGTCCAGCGATAACCCCTACCATGGACAACAGAGCAATGGAATTATCCAATCAATATGACTTAGAATTTGATTTGCTTTTGTCTTTAAAATCAGACCCAAGAAATAATATTCTATTAACGTCTCACTGATTAATCTCTTTCATTGATGCTTTTTCAAGGCCTTAAGCTGCTGATCAAACAAAAAAAGAAATCAACATCTTCCTGTTGATTCTGTGCTTCCTAATGGATAAGATGCAGAGTCATACACAGACAGGGTGCAGAAGGCAATGACACAGGGGTCATGGCCTGTGGTCAAGTAGCCATGTCTGATGACTTAATTAGGTTTAGTCTCTGGGAAGCAGTGTGCGGAGGGAGGACTGTGTATTGCAACATCGCTTCTTGAAACCAAGGCACGTCTGTCAGTCGTTTGGTACTTCAGCAGCATAACTACATCAGTGGCATACTGCAGCACCAGCAGTTCTCTTTATCCACTTCAAGCACTTCTCTCAGACCTTTTGAAATCAGCTTTACTACAGAAGGCAAGGTAAAAACCAAGAAGACCAGTTCTAGAATTCCAAATTTTTGTTCAGACAAATAATTGAATTAATTGAAATTCTCAGCAGGTAACCAAAAAATTGATGTCGGAATGAGGATTGAGCATAATCAAAGCTTAAATTTCCCTAGAAAAAAAAAGATTCCATTTCTCCAGAGGTATCAATCATTTCATCCTGGTGAATCAATTACTCAAACTGAAAAGTGTAATTAAAAACCTGGGAAGTACTACTGCATGTAAAGAAGAGGAAATAATCGACTCTATGCTGTACCAAATAATAAAAGACTGGAGGAATGGCCCACTCTACACCATTAACTCTTATTCATCTGCACATTGCTCATTAACCCAATAAACAGCAGATAACAGAAACCATAGTGGACTGGAAACGATGGATCATTCCTTTATTAAGCTGAAGTTTAAAGAATGTTTCTGTTTCTAGATCCATATGTCTTTGGACATCATCATCGTCATCGTCCATTTAATACTGCTTATTTAGATGCATGATATGCTTTCAAGGTTTCAACCATTTCTCTCAGTTAGTACGTCCATTTGTTAAAAGGGTTGAACAGAAGTACAGCACTATATTGAGGTTAACTCTGGTGTTCGTAACTCTGAGGTTCTACTGTACATATTAAGTACATTTTAACTTTGCATAATAACATTGTAATTATGTGTAAGCACACATGTATTTACAAAGTAGACCTTTTAGGGTTGCATTTGTGACGCTCGTGACTAATCGAGAGAGATGGGAGTAAATGGTATTTCTGTCTCTGATAATAATAATGCTATGTTAGCATTTGCTTATCCCTCATCGACATGCTTACATGCTTTAAGTAGAGGTCTATCAGGTGTTTTTCAGTTGAAGGGGGCACTTAAATGAGACTGAAGATTGGCTATCGCTACGCTTCTCAATCACAGCACCAAGTAGCAGCTCTGAGCGGTGATACTGTGAGCTGAGAGAAAGCAGAGCGCTGACAGCAGGAAATAATGTTTTATTGATCACCCTGTCAGCCACTGACTTCAGCACGGAGCGCATCAGGGCGACAGCACAGATTTTAACCCTTTGCTAAAAATTCAAATCGCTAGGGAGAGGTAATTGTTACACTGTGTAGCTTTCCTGTCACTTAATATCGTTCAGTTGCCCTTGATAGTCATCTTTCTCGTTGCAATTTCCTTTTGATATTTTATTCACATGTCCTTGTGTGAAGGACATTGCTCAATTACGGGGATCCCAACATATTGGATTGTGGTTCTTTTTATCTAACTGATTATCTATGTACAGAGGGGGTTCATCAGTTTATCTGAAAGTAGGTGACCTCTTCCTGTTAAATCACACATTGGGATATGGTGGGCAGTTGTGATGGTGCTGTGTTTAGAGAAACATCACAAAAGACAGCATTGTCGCTGAGCTACCAGATCACCAAGAGCTATAGATATAGCAGCTATATTAATGTGTATAGCTATCCGCCTATTGAATATTTATCATGTATCTAATATTGGGAAAGCTCTTTTAGTGATGTCGGTCCCTCGAGAGGCATGAAATCCTATCCCTTGTAGTTTAAGATGGTTTGTGCTGTTGTTTGCTCGCCTCCAGACACAGCTACTGAATGATCTCCCAATTGTTTGACCGCATGGATTTGTAATGTTATTGTTTTGAACAAATGTAGGTATTTTGGCTGTCTGTACTGTACAGCAAGCTGTTGTAACTTGCAACATATTGCCCCAGGAACACTCTGAAATGAAGCTTCAATTGACCTCACTTCTATTCTATTCTGTTTACATCACACCCACTATTAAAAGAATATTTTTGAAATCCTATTAGTGTTGCACAGGCACGCACTTTTTGATGGCATGGTTAGGAACGCATGGCAAGTAATGATCTGAGCAGAAACAACAACAGGGCATCATCCAGAACAGAATATTAAACAGGTAAGACATTAAACATTAGGACAATGATATCAATGCTCTAAAATGCTGGTAAATCTTCTACCTATCTCTCTGATTTCCTTGCACCCATTCTCCTTTGTGCATCCCCACCCCTGTAAGCATCTATCTATCAACCCATGTGCCTGCTTGCCTGCTTGTTATAATGCAGTGATGATGCATGTACTGTATGGTTCAGTTTTCAACACTGTACTGCACCTTATCAGAAACTCTCCTGCATAAGAGAAAACTGGGCGGAGTCTTAATTTGGACACTGCATAAATATTTACCTTCATTGTGCCGTGCTTTTAAATGAATAGTGTGTTACCATGGTGTAAATTGATTTCTGCAAGAGGAGCATTAGCACTTCTTGGGTCAGGGTATTAGACTTCAATCGCTGTGTTCTATTGTTTGGCATGTAGTATTGATTGTCTCCTGTGTTACACTGGCAGATTGAAATCTTGCACTTTCAAGGCAAGCTGCACATAGTATTTCTTCATACATGAAACTAACTTGTGCAATCATTCTGATACAGTGGGCAAGGATAAATGCTGCGGCCATCACAGTGTCCTTTGCTATTGTAATTACAATGTAATCCTAAAATAATAGCCAGAGTATACCACAAGGACATAAAGAGCTAATAACAGTCCTGGAAATATCTAAAGAAAGAAAAAGAAAAATAGTTTTCTGAGTGAATGTGATTAACTCTTGCTGTCCGTATATGAAAATGCACACACACACACACACACACACACACACACACACACACACACACATATATATATATATATATATATATATATATATATATATATATATATATATATATATATATATATATATATATATATATATATTATATATATATATTAGCATGCTGTAAAGTAAGGTAACCTATCGGCTAATGGGTAGTGCAGGTCACTCCATTAATTTTAATAACCCAGTTTCCAGATTTCAATTGCAGAAATGGAGAGTTGGCCTGATATTATGACAGCACAACTGCATATTTAAAGTTGAGACATTAATGTATCCAGACACTTGTAAAACTTCCACAGGCAGATTACATAAGCAAATATTTTAATATCTATGCTCTTGGTAAGGGCAAAGCATTCGCATGCTCTTGCCATTTCATGAATACAGCACCTATTGTCCCTGTTTATCGTATTCTTATATATAACTTGCAGGGAGCTTCACGCAGTGTTCTAGCACAGCCTGGAAAATGATACATGGCCAGGGAGCTTCAAGCAGTGTTCCAGCACAGTTCGGAAAAGGATGCATGCCCAGGGAGCTTCACGCAGTGTTCCAGCACAGTTTGGAAAAGGATGCTTGGCCAGGGAGCTTCACACAGTGTTCCAGCACAGCTTGGAAAAGGATGCATGGCCAGGGAGCTTCACGCAGTGTTCCAGCACAGCTTGGAAAAGGATGCATGGCCAGGGAGCTTCACGCAATGTTCCAGCACAGCTTGGAAAAGGATGCATGGCCAGGGAGCTTCACGCAGTGTTCCAGCACAGCTTGGAAAAGGATTCTTGGCCAGGGAGCTTCACGCAATGTTTCAGCACAGCTTGGAAAAGGATACTTGGGCAAGGAGCTTCGCTTAGTGTTCCAGCACAGCTTGGATTTGAACTGTAACTGTCTGGGGTCAACCCAGTTCACAGCAGCACTGTGGGTCTGTGTATGTGTGTGTGTGTGTGTGTGTGTGTGTGTGTGTGTGTGTGTGTGTGTGTGTGTGTGTGTGTGTGTATATATATATATATATAGGCATACCAAACAAAGGGAAATTTGTTTTAAAAATAGTTAATTTCTTCCTATTGTGCATGATAGGCCTCCCTCGCACAAGAAAGATGTTTTTCATTCCCTCCAGCCCTATTTAAAGCTGTCACTCTGCTTGTTTTAAGATAATGCAACAGACTTAGTAGATTTAGATCCCTGCAGCTGACATGTTCTTGACGATAGCTGTGTCAAAGTCACATTTAAAGTTCATATCCTTCACGGTCGTGTTTTTTTTTATAGTATGATAAGAAGGGTACAGACAATGGGTTTATTTTGTCGGTTCTTTTGCTCAAGTGCTTCAGATCGTGACTGTTCTCGCCTCTCGGCAGTTCCAGAGCCCTCCTGAAGCGGGTTGTTATGTGGAGTTAATGGGCAAGCCAAGCTTGTCAGGATCTGAAGAAGCGCATCTTTTGTCTCGAGTCTCTGTCTTTCTACCCCCTGCAGTCTGGTGCCACACTAAAAATGTCAGAGGATATTGATCTGGGGGTGAATGATAAAGAGCGAGCTGGGAGCATTTCTCTGTGAGAAAGAAGTGGCTTTTATAGAGCTTGAATATTATATACATTTATATTGTTTCTTTCTTATTTAAGTCAGTTGTTTTAAAACCCATATTTTCATGTATGTGTGTATAATGATCTTTGAACCAAATGAAATGTTAGGGTGTGCTACCTTGTCATTATGAGTGGTTTCCTAATGATGTTACTTAGACAGTTCTAATCAAGGGAAAGGCAGGAGTTAGGAATGTAGATATCAAAAACAGATAGAAGTCAAAAGCTAGTCTGCTTTGTTGTTTTGTTCTTCAAAGAACACGTTTTCTGATTACGCTTTGCCCAGGATCTGCCCTTGTCTCCTATACCCTGGGGCTGTGTGATTCCTAAAGCAGATTCAACTCCCTCCCAGGGTCAAGGGGAGTGATCCATCTAGAAAGCACTTCTCAAAACCTAATGTGATTTACAGGACAATGGCAAGACCTGCTTGTGTTAACAAGAACTAATGCTATTACACAAGGTTAGTTTAATTTATGGTGCGGTACAAACATCAACGGGATAGAGGAAGCCTTGTGCGCCAAGAAATTCCACTGTGCTTGTGTCATCGCAAGTACAAGAGGATGTAACATGTGCCTTTGACCATTGCTGAACAATAAACATCTGATACAATAATAATGGTCCCCTCTCATAAGAGGTGGCCATCATTAGTTCAGGAGACGTATGCATTTTTGCAGTAAATGCAAACACACACACACACTTCAAGACAACCGTTGTGTTCTGCATACGAAAACCCCTCTGAATTATCGCCATTGCATGAAATGCAAACACACACACACACACTTAACATGCATTACTGCCATAGGGGAACACACATACTGTTAAGAATGAGCACCTACGTCTTTAGTTTGACAAATTGCTTCATTAATAACGGATTGCTGTTGTTATATATGATAGTGCTGTGCAGAGGTAATTGTATGGAGACCAGTCATGATTAACTGGCATCTTTACAGAGTTGCATGCTGCAAAGGATCCAATTATTTTATTGTTCTGTCCCAGCTGGAAACCCATTATAAATGGCCTCCCTGGACCTTATAATGGCAATGCCACCTTCTAAATGGATTCTTAAGGAAGTAAAAGCCTTTATATATATATATATATATATATATATATATATATATATATATATATATATATATATACTATATATATATATATATAGAGAGAGAGAGAGAGAGAGAGAGAGAGAGAGAGAGAGAGAGAGAGAGAGAGAGAGAGAGAGAGAGAGAGATTTTACGTTTAATAACAAGGAAACTAAAGGTAATCTTCAGAGCATTGTTAATATCATGCAAAATTTCACCTTCCGTTGTTTTTTGGATATGATGAGGCAGAGAGGTTGCCTTCTGTAAAGCCTCCCACCGTCTTGTACCAAGGAATTGGAGATTAGCACTAAAGGCCCTATTTAACTATTTAAAGATGATGATAATGAATAGCCAACCTACTACTAGTTAACCTCCAACCCACACCCCACACAAAACTACTCTGTTTTGCTCTAGTCTAGCCCATTAGAAGCAGACATGCACAAAGCCAAAACCTGAATACTAAAACATAACGAATTGAGAATTTAGGCTTTTTCTTGTGATCCAGTTGATGTACATGAATTATGCAACTGTCAGAATTGCAATCTGATGCTTGACACCTTTGGGAAGCAACCAGGACAAGAAAGAGACTTTCTGCCCGAGTCACAGTAAACAACGAAAGCCTGGTGTGTGGAATAAATACTTCCTGAGAGCGAAGCGGACCTGACCTCTGTGAGCTGCTGAGAAAGTGAGGACTGGCTCCCGGATCTTCTGATTCTCATTTCCTTGCTGCATTGCTTTGTCAACAATACATGATCTATAAAGAGCAAAACTGGGTAATAAGAAAGAGGAAATAGGCATTGGTTAGCCTTTACTTTAATCACTTGTGGTTGTTGAATAATTTACCATGATGCAAACTGGATCACTTCCAAGTAACCAGTCATCTAATATTATGAGGACTGAAGCATGCACTCCATCTCACCATCCCTTTACAGCCGTAAAGTCTCCAGTAAATTCTGAAGGCTAGACAGTGCAAAGAGGGATTGTAATAAGCTGGAGACCAGGGAGTCTAGGAACAAATGGTAGCCTTCTGCAGCTAGATAGACTGGAGATGCAAGAGGGATGCAATATATTTTCTTGCTCAAGCCATAGAAATCATTGTTGGTTTCATGTAGCAGCTTGCACAACACTGGAAACAATTGTATACGTATCAGACAAATGCAATTATGGATCAGCATCTTATTGAGTTTGTCAAAGTAAGCATTAAAGAGGCATCATAATATTTAACTTCAGTTTACAGGGTGGCAATTATTCACAAGTAGTGACCCTAGTCCTTAGCAGAAATGAAAAGGTGAATTTGAAGGACAGTTGCAGCACTGTCACTTAACCAGTTTGGTCAACGCAAACCCTACCCCCCCCCCCCCCCCCCCCCCCCCCACACACACACACACACACAGGTCCCAGTAGATGGTGCGATGCAACTGATACATCTAGCATTACAACCCATCAGAAAACAGAGCTGGGTGGATAGGGAGAGTAATCAAGAGTCAGACAGCTGTCAGGGGCAGCCAGTGGCTTCTCTCACGAGGGGAGGGAAACAAAGAGAGACACACTGAATTCTAAATTAAGTCTGATCAAAGAACCCAAAGCTTAACACGTTTGCCAAGCAGCAGAGCACAAACAACCACTCTGACTTATCGACTGTGCTTCTCCTCCCATCTGGGAACCTTTGAGAATGGAATTCCAGGTCAGAAGTGGGAGGCACGTTTTCATTGTGGCTTAATTGTGCAATCACTGCAGTGGGTGCCCCTTTAAAATAAAGATTTAACAATAAATGTGTCCGAGGGTCTACGTGTCACAGGACAGACAGGCATTATCTTTGGATTCCTTGTTCTTTTCTTCTGACGTCAAGAAGATGGGACAGGGTAAAACCATGGAGCAGGGCTATAACGATCACAGCGGTAAGCATATAGTACTGTAAACCAACACAATACCTAAAAAAAATTAAAAGAGAATTAATTAATTTTGACCTTTATGATGCCACCGAAATCCCTGCCTGCATTTTCCCCATTCATGCATCCATCTGTCTAGCAATCTAGCAATCTATTGATCGAGGTACCTTTTAAGTAACTATTTATTAGAACTAGTTATTATTATCTATTTGTTTCAGGTATGCATCTTATTTTATTAACACATGTTGTATAATTAACAAAAATACATTTCAATTCTCTTCTTTTTCTTCATGTTTAGTAATTGCAGTGTCTGCATAAAGGCAATAGCATTAGCTGGCACACCTCCCAGATGGCCACTGATGATAAAATCAACATTAAACACATTAAAAAGAACAAAGAAAAAAGTTAAATAAATAGAAAGCGACTCATCAATCAAATTATAAAAACTATTTCAATCCAAACTCAATTGCCCAGTCCATGTTCCACTTCACAGCCTGATCGCTCATCTACTTTGCTGCAGTTCAAAGTAATTGGATGTGACCCTCCAAGGGCTTCAGATTGGTTCCTGTGCTGTGCTTGGAGAGGTGTTTAATTATAAAAGGGTGTTGCCCTTTCCCCACAGAAGAGGGATATCACAGAACACATATCTTCCAAGGGTGGGGGACAGGTTTTAGGGTTTTACCCCAAATAGAATTTTTGATTGATTGATGATTGTTGTAGCTGTTTCTCTGATGAAAATCTAATAAAATAATCACTTATGCATTATACCAGTAAGGGGTTTGGGCAAGAGGCGCAATTTCAAGTCAAAATCGTGCAAGTTAAGGGGTGATTATGGGCTGGGGTTGAGCTGTTTATGGTTACAGATTACTATGCAAACGCTCTACTTGTACCAAAGCACATTACTGTACATCCCACACTCACGTATTTGTACATTTTGAGAGGTTTGTCTGCTTTGCGCAGCAGCTCGTTGGATATAATAACTCAGCTACTAACGAACATGTGTGTCCGTTCTCCTGCAGCACTTTGTGTTTCTGTATAATTACAGTGCAAGCCTCATATTCTTCAGAGAGTCACTACTGACTCAGACCCAATGCCTTATCAATAGGATGTCAGTGTCTGGACCCTCCATAGACTCCAAAGACTGCTTGTGTTCAGTGTTAATGAGATCTTTGAATAGCATTAGGAGAATGTGGACATGAGGTGCTGACAGGCATCATCTTAACTGATCCATTGGAAAAAGGACTGGATCAATAGGACAATTTCCTCCTGCAATCAGAGGGGGGGGGGGGGGGGGGGGGGGGGGGGGGGGGGGGGGGGGGGGGGGGGGGGGAGTTGGGGGGGGGAGGGGGGGGGGGGGGGGGGGGGGGGGGGGGGGGGGGGGGGGGGACACATGTTATTCTAAATGTCAAAATCCATCCTTTTTTCATTTTTTCGAATTTCAAGTTTAATTATTGGGTGTCTCTGTATTCCAATGAATTTAGTCCCCTTCACTGACTGCCACTAAATGTGTAGGGTTAGCGGTGGAAACATAATATAGAAAAATTCAATTTCTGTTTTAATTCTCAGGAACACCGTGGTGGCATCTCTAATATAAATGTTACAGACCTTAAATTGAATTGATTTTAATATACTTTGTAAATAGAATAGGTTAGCTTTTAAGTGTTGGGCTGCTTTCTTATCTCTTATTCAATTTATCTTGTATTAATCCTTTTAGTTTTCAATCCAGTAAACTGTCAAAGCCTATTCGTCTATATGTAATACAGATTAACCTTTTAAATACATCAGGAAAAGATCGCGCTGCAATGGGTTCATGGTTACAACTGTTAAAGAGAAAGGAAAGCCTCAAGCAGATTATTCTGACATAGCCTCTGCGTTGAAAGATACTTCAAATACAACCAGTGTCAAAAATTGCTCAGGATTGCTAACACACATTTTATTTCCATTTTTGAAATTGGCCACATTGGTAATCTTTTATCAACTGCTTAGTGACTTTGTACTGTGAAAAGGACAGATTAGCACTCACCTATATATTGTGTATTGCGTCACACAAGTTACTCTACAAAGCACCACCAATGCATTTCTACCCTAACTCTTACCCAGGCAGTCATTGCAAGGGAGCCAGGTATCTCCTATGAGATCCTGTACATGCAGAAATACCATTTATCATTTCAGTTTCCTAATAGCATTACATTGACAGTGTCTGCTGTTTCTCTCCCAGAACCCAAGCAGCCATCCTTTGAAAAGGATATGTAGAATGAGATAGAGTTGAGACAGAGTTCGAGTGAATTATGGAGAAGAAGTTGAACCTGCTAAACTAGAAATTCAGCCACCAGGATTTGTTGCACCTAACGATCACTTTTGCTGCTCTGAAAACCAGAGGGAGATTAATGAAGCTGTCAGTCACTCATCCCCCGCCAGTCCGATGCATCTAATTGCGAGGACCTCTCTCCATGCTCCACTCTGGTGTGACGTTAACCCAATAGACTAGCCAATACTGCTGTGCCGGTGCAGCGCCGTTGTTTTCACCTTGAGTGTTTTTTTCATTTTTTTGTTTTTCGAATATTCTGCATACCTCTTCTTATTTTAATAACCCATCAAGATAACACACTGCAGAGAAGTGCATTGGCATGGAAAGGGGCATTTATGTTTTCAACACTAGCTTGTCTTCTACTGTCAGGGGCCTTTCAACAAGCATAATAATCAGCTGATTACAAAAATGAAATTAAAGCGAAGAGTTTCCATTGTACTGGATTTCTGTTGAGAAGCTTGTTTGAGCTTCACAGTGCAGTTCGCTGCAGCCCTGGTTCGGGCTGGAAATACTGTTGACATTATTTCTGAATAACCTATGTATAAGCACTTATGTATCTATGAGTTTATTTTAATCGGGAACAGAGTTTTTGTTTGCAATGGGTAATGTGTGTGTTAACAGCCACAGAAGGGTAGAAAGGTCACACATGACGGCCAAACAAATGGGGTGCAAAAATCATAAAAACCCTGCCATTTGTCAATGTCACATTACAGTGCCATAATGGGTTGATTAATAGGATCCCAGTGTGTTTGAGTAAACTTCATTACCAACAGATGTCAATGCAAATTTAGCTCTATCTACAGTAATATATCTTCTTAGTTTGTTTCTGAGTTGCCATCTGTTTTGTGGCTATGCTTTGATTACATTTTATTGAACATGTTGGGAAACGTTAATCGTGTTAATATGCATTTTACTGCTACACCTTGTGTTCCTTTTTGGATACGTTGTATAGATTTTTTTTTACAGTATTGATTTTAGTCCTTGCATTATTGAGATGTACCGCCCATGGCTGGCACAAAAGGAATAAATAATTCATTGTATTTCACAGCAGTACTGTACTGGGCTGACAAACATCCACCTGCACCCTTCCCTTTCCCCTGTTAGATAGCACTGCTGTGACGACACAGATTCAGTCTCAGCAGACAGTGTTCAGATACAACCTGGACACTAGCTGTAACTCATACGGGCTCCGTAGACCAAGTCGTTCAATACAGTTATCAAATTAAAATGGAATTGTCCCCAGTTAAAACAGGGAGTCTGTTATTCAAATATTTATTTTACAATTCAAGAAGAAAGTTTGGTAACAATGTCATTGTCTCTCTAATTACTATGTATTTACATAGTAGTTACACTTGATGTAAAGTGTTATCTTTTTTATGTTTTTTTTTTTTTAAGCTTTTTAGGAAAATAATATTAAATCAATTTGACATACAGTATTAAAAAAAAACAAAAAAAACAACAAATAGGAATGGCTGCTCTTTAAAAGCTACATCCTGGCACCGACCCTCTCACACACAGTTTGAGTGCATTTGTTCGGTAGCCAGTCAGAGCACAGAAACATTTTCCTTTCACGCACACCTGCAACCCCTAAAGGCTCTTCTTATTGGGCAATACATTACAAGCCATTGACCGATGACCTTTATCAGCAGGAGGTCACATGCCAGTATAACCTTTGACCCAAGCTAATAGTTTTAACACGGCTGCATTACAGTAAAGAGCAAAGCCTCATTGAAAGTGAAGTTAAACCCAATAAAACCTATGTCCGTTTTGTTAAGGCAGAGCGACTCTTCAAGCAGGAACCCCCTAAACTGAACTCGCCATACAACTATCTCAAATGTCACCCTTTAAAATAAGTGTTTGTAATTCAAGAGCAGTTACTTCTGAATGAGTGTATGATTTACTATTAAACTGAAGTAAAAGTTTATTCATATGTAACCCTTCCATTCATTTATCATGAATAAGCACAAATTAAACAAAGCAAAAAGTATTACACGTATCCTGGATTGATTCATATCAATTCAAAAAGTTAGGAGGAATTTATATTTAAAGATCTGACACATTATATAGCATATTATATAGCAAATAAAATAATAAAATAACCTACAAAAAAAAAAAAATCCAAGTACATCTGGGCAATGGCCCTCCTTCTCGACTTGTATCTATCACTGATTCATTCTGAATACTTTAAACCCACCCAACGACTCAGTGGCAGCAAATTCCTACATTTCAATTGGAGGATTGTAACACACTTGTGAGATTTAAAGCTATATAACAGTTATATAGGGAGCATTTACACGCTCGTGGAATTTAAAACAGAAAATTGTGACGAAATGTAAAATAAAATACCTAAGCACACAAAAGCCCCAGAAGAATATACCCCTGACCATAATGATTTCATTGTGGAGGATCTCACAGTAAGAGCAGGCAGCAGAGCTTCTGAAATTATTAACAATCGCAGGTGATCTGAGGAGTCGTCCTGCCACAGCCCCTGTCTTTCCCAGCAAGCAAGCCTCCCTGCTTGGCGTGCATCCCAGCCTTCTTGTTATGAACTAAAGAAGCTAATTGCCCTCCTCCTTCTCCTTCGCTTTGTAAAATCCTCAGACCGGTGGGGGTCAGGGCACAGCTATTGTTCACGGTGGTCACTCTTTAAGAAAACTGGGAACAGGGCTCAGCAGTGCAATCAGTTCCTCATTATCTCGGGGTAGAGAATGAACCGCAATTCTGTGGGACCTCCTTTAGGGCTACACAAATACATATTAATGCTGTATTGTTTGTGCATAATTGCTTCTTTCCTCTTTTCATTTCTTCTTCCTCCTTGATTTTCTTTGTAATGTCACCGACATTCCTTCCAGCTTCTAAAGGGCGATTATCCTTTTCTTTTTTTTTCTTTTTTTTTTAAGCACAGCTTTTGTTCGCCTCCAAAAAGGAGCGCCTTATGCAGAAATAATTATCTGAATTAGGACTTCAGATCTCTACAAAAACCTTGAGGTCAAAATTCCTCCTTCAAAAAAAAAAAAAAAAAAAAAAAAATCCTCTCTTCTCATTGTAATTATTTCCATTGTAATTATTTGCAGCAAAAGCACGTTAAGAAGGAAGTCTTGTTTTTCAGAGTTTGGACCACGATTAATTCGCAAGGGTTGCATTTAACCTTGGATCAGATCATCAGATTGTTCTGATTATCAGGTAGGATAAAATGGGCTGGTTTTGCATTGGCAGTGCAACAATAATGCATTTATGAGAAACGCATTAAGTACATTGTAACTGTGCATAATACATTGTAATGATGTGTAAGTACACATGCATTTAATAAGAAATTATTATGTAAATACACAGTAAATAGATACACTTAATGTAAACTGTTATCAAGTTTTGCATAATTAAAAGTACTGCAATGCATTTAGTAATCGAACAGCCCATTCACAGTAATGTGTTCATTTTACTCATGCTTTCTATAAAGTACAGAAGCACATTGCTGTTGACATGCAGACCACCTGTTTAGCAGGTGACTGTCACTTTTAAGCATATTTAGGGAACTAAGAGGGATTGTGGGATACTGGAGGACTTATGGCATCTCCTGTCTTTCAAGGTGCTTTGACCTGTGCTTTGTCAATTGGCTATTGAATTTTACAGTGAATAGAAAACTAGATTTTATATGCATGGGCTTTTCTTCAACCAGTAGAACAAGCTCTTGAAAAACTGCTTAAAAAACTCCTTAAATGGCTGAAACCCGTGCAACCAGTTCTTCTGTGTGCACGACTAGACAAGAGTCCCCCCCCCCCCAGTCTCCTGACATCCTTCCAATAAGCCCTGTTTATTGTATTCCAATTACTGCTTGCTGTGCAGACTCAAAAATGTGCTCCAATGCAGCCCAATCTCCATTTCACTTCTGTTTAGCCATGTTAATAAGCTGGTCGCTAAAGAAGTATTTAGTCACTGTTTTTCAAATACGAAGACACGAATACAAATATCTCCTTGATTGCAATCTCTGGAAAAGGTCACCAGCAGCCACAAGGTATTTGGTCTGTATCTGCAATCTTGCTTTGTTCTGACTAAGCATCCCATAGGGAAGGAGACCTACTGAATGTTATTACCTGTTCAAATATACAGGTCAGGTGGACAGGGTTATTGTTAATGAGTCTGTAATTAATATATTAATACGGGACAGTGGGGTGAAAGAGGAGGAGTTTTAATGAGGTATGAAGTCAAAGCTCAGTTGAACGTTGGGAACCTCTCTAACGAGCCATTTTGATTAGCCCAGGAGAGGACAGTGTCTTGGGCTGCTACATTATTAACACCTGATGAGAACAATAACGAGTCATGGTGGAGCTGCAAACGTGACAGGGATTCGCAGCAATGCAGAGGTTAATGATGATTCCCATCCTGCTTGTTTTCAAATGCAAGGCATGGCTTGAAGGAAAAGCAGGGCTGAAAGAAGCCTGAGCAAGTCTGTACAGAGTGTGTCTGCAAATGAAAGTACGGTGACAAAACATGTGTGTCACTGCAGTACACTCAGGTTCAGTGAGTGGACATCATTTGTTCTTAAGGCATTCAATGGACCATTATGAGATCTTCTGTATTATTTGTTTTAAATGTAACACAAAGGCATCCCACATCACTGCTTGTAGATAAGGGAATAATTTAGCTGCCCAGTGTGACTGTTTCTTCTGCAATTTGTTCTGCCTCTGCAGGCTCCTTCAGCAGTGTGATTGGTCTGCAGTCCCCATCTGGTGAATTATTGAACTAGGTGAAAAAGGTTTGTCAGCACATGTGCAGCAGCCATCACACCCCCTGCTAGGCTTGTTCAGAACCTGCAGCCACAAAAACTAAATTTTCTCCTGTTCATTCCTTAGAAAGAAAATGTGTTCAGGTATAATATATCTCAGTTTTTGGCACTTTAAAAAGTATGTCCTAATTACTGTCAAAGCTTTATGTCGGAAAAAAACTCTTTCTCTTGAATCCCTGTTACACTGATGCAACAGATATCATGAATTAGCAGGCCGGATAGTTTTAAGACATTACTTTGTGACTTGGAAATCGGCTGCATCTTCTAGCACACATAATATTTACTAGAGCCAGCTGCCATTGAATATAAAGGAGAAAATGAGTTGGACTAATATCAGGCTTGAACTGGCGCCACAGAAATGCAACCACTTAATGGCCTTTTATGAGGAGAGTCCCCGCTGTTTTTCCTGGTGACCACATTTTCATAATCCCTTCCGCAGCAGTCCAGAAGGCCAGGCAGTACCAGGAGAGAGTCTCCAGTCTCCAGTGGGAAGCGCCATGGAAAGGTGCACAGCAGGTAACCCGACCCGGTCCTGCTGCCACTGCCGGCACTCCTCACAACAGCTGAGCCTGAAAAGGCACTTCCCCACAAGGGATCAGGAACAGGAGGACGCACAGATGTGATAAGATAATTGGATATGGGAGCAGATTTACTTGCATCCTTCCCAAATGTTTGGCACGGAAAACAAACTTTCCAGCAGGTGTTCAAAAAGCCTGTGATAAACCCTTGGTGCACATTGTAAAATTATTCTCAGCATAATTCTTTAATGCCCTACTTTAAAAATAGAGAGCTTTTGAGAGAGCTTGTATCCTAGGAGGCAAATCTGGAGTGCCCTTTTTATGTGGACTTTGAGTTTTGGTGTCAGGCAGTTTTGTTTTAAAATGAACTACTATAAAGTGTATGTGTAAAAGCAATATTGATGCTCCGAGAACCACAAATATATATTTCTTTAATTTAGCCATTCGATGTGTTCCTTGAAGACCCTCATCCCATCGTTATGACTAGGCCTGACCTTGCTGCTGAGATTTCACAAGGTTATATATAATCCACAGTTCCTGGCCTTTTTTTAATCATGCACTTGCTCTGTTTCCCAAAGCAGGAGCATGTGATTCAAGGAAAACAAAAACATTGTCCTTTGCACCCAGATAATCTTGGCATTTATTTAAACAGTCACACAGAGGAAATGCTTCCCCATTCACAAAGCTGTTCTCCTTTAATCAAGTTAAACAGAAAGGGTGTGGTTTCTGCTGATAAGCAAACCCATTGTACACCTCTGTGACGCCTAATACTGCAGTCCGAACCCCCCTCCCCCAGTTCCTCACTGCTGTCAGGTCTGGCTGGTGTTTAAATAGTCTTTGTACATTGATCCAAAGGCAATCAGAAGACTTGCTTATCTTAAAAAAACTATCTTGGCTTTATACACTAAAGTCTACTTAATTGTCCTAACAAAAATGATTTAGTAACACAGTCTTTGCATTAGTTCTGCAATGACCAGGGTGGTACTTAACCCTGCAGCTTGATTTCCCTGTGCACGTCGCTTCAGGTGTGGGATTGTAGATCAGAGTATTTTGAATGATATCTTGTGAGATTGCAGTTTCATAGAAGTGCAACAAAAGGGCAGGGAATAGAGGAGTCATTCTTTGAGGTTATTGTTTCCCCTTTAAACACATGAAGTCAACTTTATAGAAAGAATGCAAACTAAATGTGCAGCAGAAACAGAGAGTACAAGATAGTGAGGATGCATAATCAGAGTGTATAGGCGGATAGATGCGAAACATGGCCAGCTAGCCTGTTCATGTCTATGTAACATATATCCCTTTCAGATCAAATTCCAGGACTCCGCGGGAATGGAAAGAGCTTGAGTCCTTCTACCTGCTGCTGTCCTGAGTCAAGCCATTCATGTCCGGCATTCTTTGCAGCTCGTGTTACATAGTGATGTCTATATTTCCAAGGGATTTTGCATCAAACACATTTTCTGCATATTCCGGGTATGAAAAGAGAATTGGGGTTGGGGATTTTGAGACGCAAGCATAGCGTTGAAATAGCTCATGCATCATTAAACTGAAATACAGTTTGTTCTCTGTTTGTAAGTTATATGAGATGATACAGAACCCAAGCATCCTGTAATATGAGTGAGCTAGTGGGATGTTGCATACTGGTCTCCTTTTCAAAGAATAGAAAGGCAACAGGGTGACTCATATAGCTGTTTAATAAGGTATATTAAACATACCTGGGGTGACCCTAAACCTGTGTCTTTAAGTTGTACTAACATCATACATTCAGTATGTCTGTATGCCAGGTGGGGCGATGTGCATTCAACTAGACATCATTGCAGAAATATCCTGAGCTTTCACAGGTGCTATTGATGCAATTACCACTGTCAATCTTGTCAACTTGCTTTATTAACTGACCTAGGAGCCAAGGATGAGTAGCATAAATACCAATCATCTACCAATTGGTACTGTACAGTCTCTGGGCTCTAACGACTTGCACTTGTGTACAAAGTCTATCCACCTTGTTCCAAACAAATAACTCAACAAGCACTGCAGAGCTCAAAATGGCATTGGTTGTGTCCTATATGTATATAGGAAAGCCATTCCTGGACCCTTTCTAAAAAATGGCATTTCTTGAAATACCCAAAAAGGGTAAAGTCTTTACCCACAGTCTGTTTTTCAGTTCTGTTCTGAAGAATCTGTATTCTGAACTACAAGCAAATTCTAAGCCCTCGCCTCACTACAGCAAACTCTGTAATTGAAGTTCTACATCGAAACAGCTTGAGAAATCCCCTGCAGTGCAGAAATATGTCACAACAAGAACTTCTTAAAATTCAATCTACATTTTTCACCATAAAGTAGTGCAAGGACATGCAGTTCGTCTGCCAGGGGTTTTTGATAACTAGAAAAAAAAACACAATTAAGAGATGCATGAGTAAAATCTACGGAAAAACACCCAGGAAATTCATACTCTCTGCTTTTCTCAGTATCTGCTCAGTGATAGCTCACTTAGACAGTTGCTACCAGCTTAGCTCAGAATTATCCCGAGATTTGCTCCAGTCTCGCTCTTTCAATCCACCCTAATCATCAACCCCCCAGTCTCTGACTCGCTGCGAAATTGCCAATCTCGAAGCTTTGCTTTAGCTCAGTGAGTATCTGTGCAGTGAGACAGTTGCCCCTCTGCATATGCAATCAGTTTGCAACAGCTAGCTGAGAACAGACCTCCTCCTAACCAGAAAATACACATCGCTAACAAATTCAGTAATGCTGTGTAAATACATGTTTACTTAAACCAATTACAATGCTATTATGCATAGTTACAATATACTTAATGTGTAACTTACTATGATATAACACCAACCCTATCCCTAACTCTAACAATAACACTAAACCTAACCTTAAACCCTAACCTTTTCCTGACGCAACTGAATACTTACATATATTGTGCAAAAAACGTACATTAAATACATTGTAACTAAGCACAATAACATTGTAATTGTGTGTAAGTATGCATGTATTTACTATTTAACTACTTTGTAAATACATAGTAATTAGAGACACTTCACGTAAAGTGTTCCCACAAATTCAATATGCGAGTCAAAGCCCCGATTAAGCGTGTTGGTGACCAGGGAGTATTTATTCCAGGGAAGGAATGGCTAGGTGTAGCCCAGGATGTCACTTTTCCACCTCTCTTACAGCTGTGATGGGACCCATCGTCCCCTCAAATAAGGCCAAAGGAAGGAATGAAGAAACTTCTGAACAGAAGGAGGCAGATAAGTCCCAGTTTAGGGGTAAACCAACAAGGGAAGAAGAGTGGAAGAAGACTAGTCACTTGCATCACTAAGTCCTTGATAAAGTTCTACTGCTGTGGGCACTATTGAGATGACGAGGTCTATTCGTATTATCTGCTGTCTATATTAATGCTGCTTGTGATTGCCTTCAAGGGTGATTTATTGACACCCTTGTTAAATGCAGTACAAAACCAAGGGAAATCACCACTGACACCACACAGCACACTCTTACAACACTGGAGCACAATCAGGCAGGAGGTTATGTTGTTTGCATTGTGTTAATAATTGACCTTGTTATATATAATTATGTTTTGTGTTGCAGTTCATTAAATTCCACACAAGTTGTTATGATCCCCAGTACTATCAACGTCACTTAAGCCAGTGATTAAACTGAACTGTTAATATCTTAATAAAAATTGATATTGTCAGATCATTATTAAAATCACCTTCTGTTTGACTGTTTGTAGTATTTTGTCATTTTAAATATAAACTCGATGACACGTATAAAGTACTGGTATAGACTTTTTCAGGAGGTACAGTGACAGCTTCTCATTGTCTGTCTCAGGAGCAGTCTCTACACACCCTGGGAACAGCTGTAGAGAATCTCATTCCCCGTCACTACTGAACCGAGTCAGCTGCTCACACCTAGGACCCACGCACTTTGTGTTCAGCTGCTTTCAATTCTTGTTGATCTAAATTTACATCCGCCAAGGACAAGGAAGGATGCACAGGGCATTTGAAAAAGAAATGGTATCTCTGGAATCTCATCTGCCTTAGCGAGCAGCTTTCCACCCTGCGAGCATCGTGGCCTGATGTATAACAGATGAGCAGAAAGCTAATGAAGGCAGGCTGGGATGCTTTGTAAAGCCCTGAGTGCATTCTGCAAGACAATATTCATAAAGCTGTTTGCCAGGGGTGAAGATAAATGAAGCTTTATTTTCAGATCCATGTATAATGGCGCAATTGCTGTTCATGTTCACAGTTGGATAGTGTTTGGGGGTATATACAAACAATGGGAACAAGAATTGACTATCTCAGCCTCTGAGAAAGTGATCAAAGTAAGGGTTAGAAAGCTACATTTCCCAGGCAATGTAATTCCTCTGTGATGAACGAAATGGGGAGAAAAACAAGTTTGCCATTGAGAGTTTGTTTAGGGCTCTGTTTGCGTTGATTTATTTTTGGTTAAAGAATGTGTTGCCTGCTTAATGTTATTTGCATGGTCTGTTGCAGCATTATGAGCTCTGACAGTAATTCCCGAGTCATTGTTCAGATGGTAACATATTTATAAGCTGGAATGACAATTGTTGAGTGACAGATGGTTTTCTGGTCCAGATAAACACATCCGTTTGTGGGAAATATTTTTCCAACCCACCAGCAGTTCAGCTCAAGTTCATTGAAAACTGTTACTGAAGCTTAAAAAATCGAATAATAATAAAATGTAAGGCGACACATTACTGGTGGAAATTCTGGTTACAATGAAACAGCAAAGCACTGCATCGTTTCTATATGAAAACCAGTGGAGACGTCACAAAATCTGTGTGTTGTTAACATTAGGGAGACTTTCCAAACTAATAAAACTATTGTACCGTGTTGAGTTTAGGCAGCAGCCTGCAGCAACTGCTGCCCATTTTATTATTCACTCTTAATCTTCTTTGGGACACCTGTTACATCTTCCGCCCACCAAAAACCACTGCTTGGATATTCACATATATTCTGTGTACTTTCCTTCATTAGAGATAAGCTGATCTGCGCCCAGTGGAAGGGTTTTAAGAAGGCTGCCACTCCCAATCTCTGTGTGGCTGGGGGAGTATGAGGGAGCAGGTGTGGAGAAGTGTTAATTTAGACATGGCGTGACACCAGCTGGCCTAAATGATTCTAAGGAGTCAGCCCTGTCCCCCTGCCCCTCCTCCTCCTCTCTCTCTCTCTCTCTCTCTCTCTCTCTCTCTCTCTCTCTCTCTCTCTCTCTCTCTCTCTCTCTCTCTCTCTCTCCTACACTCCTGGTCTAATTACACAGCTAATGAATGCTGACAGGTATGCTGAAGCCGCATCTGCTGCTGTCACTCACTGAAACTGTGTATCTGCAAAAAAGATGAGAGTGTGAGCTGAGGTCCCGGCAGGTTATTTACTGCATGATCAACAGCAGTGACATTATCCAAGGTACGCAATTTACATGACAAGCAGGGGAAAGCTTACCCCATAGCATGCCTATTGCTCAAATTTACAACAACAACAATAATAATAATAATAATAATAATAATAATAATAATGTTTCCATGTTGAATTCCTTTGAATAATCACCCCAATGTACTCCAGGGCAAACACTGCCTCATTGGCTGGGTCTATCATTTCTGTGAGCCTAATGAAGCTTGTTTCCTCCAGGGCTCTGCTTGCCGTTGACAGTTGCCTAGAGCTGCAGTCATTAAGAGCACAGAGGAATCTGCTGCTATTTTATGGCAGTCTTATAAAAAAATATGTTTTCCAATTAATGATTATCTTTAGCCTGTGCTATATGTAGCTCAGTTGAGGCATTTGATTCTTTAGTCTTGCGTCCAAGCCCTGAAGAATAACAGAAGGTCGTGGTATGGAACACAGGCGAGCATCAGGGTGAGGGGTGATAACGGCTTGACCCTTATCTGTGCTGTGACTCTCCCACTGAATCACAACACAGAAGGACAAACACTAAAGTGTAAACTAACTAAACTAAAACTAACTTAAGGTTATTCTCATCTCGGTATCTTTATTAAATCATAATGTGATGATAGGCCCAGAACTGTTCCTGTACATTGATTTCCCGATCTCCCGATCATAGATCCGATGCACAAGTCATTTTTAGAATACATTGACAAGCTAATTTTTTACTTTAAAAATGTGATAAACTCCAATAATACATGGTGCTATTAAGTGTAATAATGTCACAGTTTCACACAGTGCTTTTTAAATAATTTAAAATAAAATAATGAGGTTGGGTGTTATAATGTATAAAATACCTAATGTAAGATCAGTTATTATAAACGGATACATTTTTAGCTAATAAAATTCTTTCAATTGCATTTTGTTGTGTAGGATTTTGGTGTGTATGGATGATGACAGTTATTTTGATAGATTTAGCTGGAAGATATCAGCGTTTCATAGATTTGCAGAATAACCTGACAAAGCTTGCTTTATCAAAAATATTTTAAAAACCTTGGAAAACTAGTCCAGTGTCTTTACAATGAAGTTTGTATCAGAAAGCTTTTTACATTTTTATGTATGCTTGTTTTAATTTGGATGTTCTTTTGACTTGATTGACTAAGCTTTTACATGCATACTTGGCCAAAACTTTTTGCTTCACTTTTTACAGTATTAACAGTATTCTGTTGAAGACTTTTATGAGGGAAGAATTTAAATAATATTCACAGATGCATGCACAGGAAAAGACGCATGAGAAAACAAGAAAAGCCCCATTGTGCTGGTTAGTTTGCTTCTCATAGTGGTTATTGGCATATCTGATTAATTCTAAAGGTGTGAGAAGACCTCACAACAGATATCAGAAAAATGCATCCAAACTCTTAATGTTATTTATTCGCTTCGCTGCAGATGCAGAGGGGGTGCAATGTAAACAGCACAGAGAGGACCAGCAGGCACTGCTCACACAATCAACAGGTAAAAGGCTCTGTTTTTGAAATCTTCGCGGCACATCTGTGAAAGAATTCTGAACACAGAGACCACAAGGAGAACAGCTTAACTCCTCGACGGGTCAAAAGGTCCACCATTTCCCACCCGGGAGCTGCTTCTCAATTGTCAGCAACTGCTGGATTTGGCATTTGAATGGAGAAAGAAAAAAAGCACGTGACTGTGTGTGTGTGTGTGTGTGTGTGTGTGTGTGTGTGTGTGTGTGTGTGTGTGTGTGTGTGTGAGAGAGTGTGACTGGATGTGTGTGTGTGTGACTGTGTGTGTGTGAGAGAGTGTGACTGTGTGTGTGTGTGTGTGTGTGTGTGTGTGTGTGTGTGTGTGTGTGTGTGTGTGTGTGTGTGTGTGTGTGTGTGTGTGTGTGTGTGTGTCTGTCTGTGTGTTTGTGTGCATTTTACGGGAAAGAAGGCTGAATAACTCTCCTCCCCCCCTCCTGCTTGTGAAACAGCAGTCCTTAGGAAGTTTATTTGAAATGCAAGGGTGAGAAAGCTCAGCTTGTGAAAGCTCTCAGCTGAATAGACAAACCGAGCCCTTCTGTCATCCCGGCCGGACGTTGGTGGCGATTCCCATGCGCTCTGTGAGCTTCAGTGTTTGTCCTTGGTCAATAACAACAAAGAGGACTTGCAGAAGACACAAAGCTCCATTGGAGATCTACCCTCTTTTGTTTCCCTCGTTTTATTTGAGTTTGAAGTATGTCATCCCCATGGTTATCCATGGCTTGCAACAGCACACATGGATGGAAATGCTTCCCCAAGAGCAGGGGCACTGCTTAGCTACACAGTTCAAAACTGACTGCATTGGCAGACTTTGCTTTTGCTCCACAGAAAAAGAGCTGGCAGGCTTGTTCATAGCAACTGGTTGAGCTGGTCAAGCAGTTTCTTTTTATTTATTTTTTTTAATTTAGTCATTGCCAGTGGTTTTTACCCCAGTTTTCTCCCCAATTTGGAGTGACCAATTATAATTTATCCCAGTTCACCGCTGCACCCCCCGGCGACTCTGGAAAAAACACTCACACGAGGCTAAAAGACGTTTCGTCCGAAACGTCTTCCTGCCAATCTGTCATTTTTCACACTGCGGTTCCACAGAGAAACCACCAGACCTAGAGTACAGGAGGACAACACAGATCTGAATGGCTCCACTGCAGACCCGCAGGCCTGGATTCCCCTGCCTACCTAATCCCTCCCTACCCGGGCAGTGCTCGGCCAATTGTACGCCGCCGCCTAGGAACCCCCAGTCACGGTCGGCAATGACATAGCCTGGAACCTGAAATCTTCAAGCTATAGGGCCCATACTGCACTGCACGTGGAGTGCTTTTATTGGATGCGCTGCTCGGGAGCACCTGGTCATGCAGTTTCTTGAACTATGACAAGGAAGACCCTGCTAAAGTCTGCATTTCTTTAATAGGGGAGGTAGGGTAAAAAGATATAAAACCAACATAATATATTAATAGACATATATTAAAACCTGATATGTTCCTAAACTATATATGTGCATGCTGCATCAATGTGGTTCTTTGAAATGAAATGCTGTATAAAGCCAAGGTGTCATTTCCTACCAGATGCACAGCTACAGCATGACTCTTAAACCAAGCATGCAGTGAAAAATGCAAGCCAACTAAAAATAACCCCTGTATTGATTCCCTTCACTCTCCTTCACACATGTCAAAGCAATGGAAATGTCCTGACGTTGGTTCGGATTCTGTGTGTGATCCTCCAAGGTCACCGGCTCTTGTCATGTACCACCATCGTCTTCCACAGACACTGAGAGCATTAATGTACCACACTGGTTCGAAGTGCAACGTGCAAACCTAGCAATTAATGCATACTTCAAATGAATGCAATAGGAAATGTGTTTGTTATTACACAATTATATTTGAATGTTTTCTTCTGGCAAATTCAAATGCAAATGTACATTAGTCATACAGCTGCCTCTGTGTACCTCAAGCAAGCAACATAACATTTCTATGAGTGTGAGGGCAATGCCCAGCAGCAATCAATTGAATGTGATCAAACAATCTCTGAGGCATTAATTCCCTCTGGAATGTGCTCCAGTGAAGTTCAATGGATTTTGCAGGGACGAAGAGGGCACCTGCCTGCACAGTGCTTTGTCATGCTGATGCACGGGGGTGGATTGAAGGGCTGGGTATGGAGAGACTTTCTCTTTTCATTCCTTCTGAACTGGTGGGATTGTTCCCATTCCAGCACTAATTCTGCATCCAGCCCCTTTATCTGCACACAACACAATTTCCCCAACATAATCCAACCAAACACCTGTGCTCATAAAGAAAAGGACAAAGAGAGAAACATGAGACGTTTACAAAAGCGCTTTTACAAGAAACAAAGCAATTTATTTTATTTATTTAAAATTTTACAGCATTGATTGAGTTTTAGTATGCCAGAAAGAATGGGTTTAAAGTTTACTAAAAAATTTTTTTTTTAATATTAGAAATAGTCCACCTTTTTTAGTCCACAAATTGAGTTTTATTATTTTTTTTAACGTTATTCCTTGTAATTTTTTAAAAGAAAAGCTCTTACTAGGTCCTTTGTAACCTTTTCTCTTTACCAGGGTGTAACAGGAGCAGTGCATCTGGCACTGACAGGACACTTTAGCACGCACTGGCACACTCGTGGAATGCTGGCAGCTGCGCACTGCGCCCCTCGTCCAACAGGCACGGAGAGGAATGTGTGCAATGTGAGAGAAAACGAGAACACCTTGAGACCCTTACCCAGGCTGGGCTGCACCGAATGCAGCCAAAAACAAGGGGGCAACAAAAAAGGACTATGCAGCCCTTAGCCCAGTGTGTAGACCTACACGGCTGCAAGGAACTCTTTATGAATTAGCATGTGTTTCAAAATACCTACACTGTGTATTGGGTTTGCCCTTTGCTGCTTCTTCAAATGAATTAAATGGGAAATATGTTTATTAATAAGAGCACAACGGGAGCCGAGATGCACCTTAAGCAAATCTGGTCCCATTTTGAATATTTAGAAGGCATTTTGAGCCGTTAAATTGTGATTAATCTATTTACACAAAACTTAATCGTTTTCCAGTCTTAGCATAAGCCTGCAAGCTTTGAACTGCAGATCCTATGAAAATGATAACTACAAACCCATTGGAATCAAAGGTAAACAATCATATCGGGGAAGGGAAGCGATGACAGCCATTTGAGGGTTACAGGGATTAGGAAGGAAAGGGTTGGTTGTTTACAAAGAGGAGTGGAATCCCAGTTCCTAAGAACTGTTACTTCTGATCTGTTTATTCATCTGGGGTTAGCACTCATGCCATTCCTTTTTACCATTGTGCTTTATGCAGTATGTTTGAAGAACAGCACTAAACAGACAAGTACTTGAGCACATACTGCACTCTCACTACCTGCCCATAAGCTATCCGGAAGTCCTGCAAGTTATTACATGCTTGGCATGAACCTGTGGTATGATTGGAAAGTGATTGATTGCTTCTTCTCAGAAGAAGTGTCTAGTATGCAGACAGCAGATCAGGGTGGGTGTTGTCACTGAGATGCATGGCTCAGTATTGATATTTAACAGCTTCCTGGCTGTAGCCACACACCTCTGAACAGGAAACCTGACCCCCAGGTGATATTGTCTTGTTCTAGCGCTCAGCTGCTGTGGTTTGAAGTTCTGCTGTTCCTGAAGGATTAATATAATCTGGGGAGCTTTGAGAAGGGTGTAGCTTCTGTGTGTGACGGTGATGACCCATCACCCCTGACCCCACCCAACTCAACCCAAGTGGTGAAGAGAAAAGTCTGCAGGTGTGTGTTATCCCAGCACTGATAGAGCTGTGTGCTTCTGAGGCAGCAGGCAACAGAGAGACACCCTCAAGTGCAAGCGTGTCAGCACAGACATTCTGGAGTGGGCTTCAGGGGAGAAAAAGAAACAACATATTTGAAACACGAAGAGGAATACGATGAGTGATGTCTTCATTTAACAGCCATGTTAGTTCATTCTCCTCTCCCAACCACACACACACACACACACACTGACACATATACTGACTCATACACACACACACACACACACACACACACACACACACACACACACACACACACTGACTCATACACTGAATCACACACACACACACACACACACACACACACACACACACACACACACACACCATCAGTCCCCTCCACAAGCACCTTTTTAATAAATTCTTCACAGCTCACGCACTACATTTCCTCAAACCAAGAAGATATGTTCAGATCTCAAAATAAGCCGCATGAGGCAGGCAAACAACAATGGAACAACACTTTGAAGTTCATCAGCACCCTGTGGACACAAGCCTTCTGAATTGTATTCTTTTGTTTTATAAAAAAATGAGATGTTGCCTTCAGATACTGCATCTTCTGGGTCTGGAATAAGCTTCAGCAGGTAACTGTTGGATCCAAAAGGTTATTTCTAAGGTTGCTATCCCCCTCCTGTTCTAGTTTCTTTGCTGTATTGCAGCATTATTTTATATAATACTGCAGCATTTAATAGATAATAACAGATTTTTTTACTGAGAGGCAGCACCATAATTCTTTTGTAATTATGTATAAAATCAATGCACGATTTCCTTTAAAAAATTCACATAAAGCAAAATTCTGCCCATGGCACAGACCAGTTGTAACTTTGATGTCATTCATTCAGCACTGCAGACTATACAGTGGCAATGCAGCGGTTCTGTACTTGTGGCTTTTCACACAGTCCAGGTTCCACTCAGACAGACCCCAGCCAGGGGGCTCCTGTCGTGGAGGATTGTGGGTGCACTGCAGGTCACGTTCAGCTGCTCGTGTTTTTGTAAAGCTTCATCTCTTTAAGTTGAAAGTGCTTTTCTTGCCACATTGTTATTGCTGTGCAGAAGGGAGGGCTTGTAGGAGCCTGTTCGGTGTTTGAACAAGCCGGTGTCATGGAGCATAAACTGACATTTACAGAGATATTTGGGATTAATAAAACAGATTGTTGCTTTAGAATTTTGAAACTGCACTGTAATGTACAAGATTTTTGAGATGTTCTGTTATCTCGTTTGTTAATCCATGAAGCAAAGGGTTAATGACGAACAATGGTACTAAATAAACAGACACGTGATGAGGTTGATTTCAGGCATTATTAAAATATTGCTTTTCATGTATGTGAGCAGGGTAGCTATGGTTTCAATGTTGAGCTTTATACCTTCAAAATATTCTCACGTTTGGATGGGTAATCCTGCTTCTTTGTATGGGCTGCTGCATGCAATATTATCAGTGCATAATATATAACCAGTTTAGTCAGTCGAGATCCATTCTATATTTATTTGGAAAACTCCTGGGTACAAACTGGAGATGAAAACTTTTAACAAGAATCTACTTACAGCTTTAAAACACACTGCAGGGCCAATGAGCCTCAACCAACACCCTTACCTGGGATTGGGTGGTAAATCTGTCTCCATAACAACCTTTGGAAATGGCAGTGCAATATACCACAAGCAGAATCCAAACACCTGCAAAACATTTATAACTTTAGAGCAGGGCTGCACGTCAAGGACCATTCTAGCCCAGGTATTTGTTCCAACCATCCACCAAATTACTAATTGGATCTTAATACGTTCATCCTGCCCATGCTGTTTATACACAAGGCACTGTCTGGGTTATGTAGTGGATACAATGTTGCAAAGTATTGTCCGTGTTGTCTGAAAAGAGCCAAAGAAATGAAAGGCTTTGTGTCAAACCAAGCGCAGCCTGCGAGTTTCACTTGGCAGCCTGGTGTGTTTGTACAGCAGCCGGTTTCCTCTCTATATGAAGTAAGCTCCACTAAGGCCTTGTGCTCAGGAGTGGCCCCAGCACTGCTGTTGCTGTTACAAAAAACAGCACCAAATTCACAGGAAATTCCCCTTAATGGAGTCGCTTTCTATGGCTTATATGTTAACATCATAAAATATTTCCCAATAACTGAATTATTAGCATTTGTATTGTTGCTCTGACCCCTAATTCTCATTTTAACCCCTGCATTAATCTGCACTACCCAGCTCGGCCATTTAAATGCCTTAGCAGCTTGTCAGCCTTTCTCAGTTTTGTGATAGCGGGGAATTAGTTCAGTTTGCTGCCAGTCTTGGCATGTGCCATTGAGATCAGCTGTACCTCTTAGTCACTGGAAAGTTTGTCTTCAGAGGCAACAGCTGGACAAAAGGAAGCTTCATCTGTTCTTCTAATCGTTTACCTGTGATGGAAGTCCAGCACACATCTTACTTGGTTTTTGTTAATGCTTGTAACATTTCCACAGACATGTAAAAGCCCACCCAATACCATTCTCTTCACATTTGGAATTAACATGCCCTTAAAGAGAGGAGCAGAAGTATTCAAGGAAGTTATTACACTGTGACAGCTCTGCCTCATATAACACACTCTTTATCTAACATGGTGTGCAATTAGCCATTTCATTTGGAACCCTTTAGGTACTTATAACTAAGCAAACAGGCAGAAGAAAAAGCAATCGCCAGGGTTTAATCACTTTGAAAAAACAACGTTGTTTTATTGAATGGATGCCTGTCATATGAATGAATGTGGACACAGCCTGCTGTAAATGGAAAATAAACTGCTTTTCTTTTCAAAGCTCCTTTTGTTTATTGCTGATAGAAGCTAAGGAAATATAAAGAAGGATTAGGGGATAGTCAACGAGGCCTGGCAGCTGTGCGCTCTCTCTTTCTTTCTCTCTTTCTCTACCCCACTGGCTTTTCTTCAGTGGTTCTACACACCACTTAAAAAACTAAATTCCCTCTCTATTTTCTTCACACTGCAGGGGTTGACAGTTGCCTTACTGTAACGGGAAGGTTGCGATCCTTTGCCAGTCAGCTGCATTGTGCACAAAGGATTTGCAGAGGCAAAAACTGGTATTTTTAAATGAATGGAAAGGTGGGAGGTGGGGGGGGGGGGACGTTTCCCATGTTCTGGAAACTCACAGAAAGGAACCCATCCAAGCAAGTCCGTACAAGAAGTTGTTAAGCACGAGAACTGGAAACTCCTCAGCAGAGAAACACGTCTCTTTAAAACGCGTGGTAACAGCTGACTTATTCAGGTCTGTGAAAACATCAAATTCAACAAGTTTATACCAAATCAAGGCCCTAGCCTTTTTAAGCAAAAGGACAAACATTTATTCCAACAATAAGTGATGCGTGGCAAAATAACCTACAACTTCATTCAACAGCTTGAATGGGTGCAGGTTTGGGCAGGACTTTGCAACAGTTCTGTTGAAAAGATGGATAGATTTCAGCATAAAGGAATAGCTTGGTGGTCTGACAGACGCATCATTATTCACCATCCATCCTGGCTAATGATATTCACTAACTCGGAAGACCCTACCAGATTTTCTGTTTTACACATTATATAAAAGCCTTGTGTCATTTTGTTTTTGGTCATGGTAATCGGTCTTACTGCCCTATCACGTCTCTGCCACTGTGTCCAAGGGACGCTGGATAATCCCAGCCCAGACGACACACTTCCCATCCCATTAACATCCATTAGCACCTCTTTGTTTTGTGTTCTGTTATTGACAGAGCCATGTGGTTTCGAATCTTAAACGTGAATGTAAATGTTAAAAAGATCTGTGTCATCATGTCCACCTCCTCCAATAGAAATGTGTGTTTCTTGCTCAGCTTCGTCTTAATGCTTGCCAGACATCCTGCAGAAAGAAAAGGCCTGATGCTGTTTGACTTCTGGGGACAGAGTCAAATGTATTTGACAGCGATGGCTTCATTTATCTCAATGCTTCTAAAGAAAGAAATTGGACTCCCTACAAGATCAGGCAACTCGACTTGATTCTTGTGCTAGAGATCATTTTCACCCTGGTGATAACTACAGAGCCCAGCACTGTTTTAAATGTAACATATGCTCTGTTTGTGTAGTAACTGCTCATCCAAGAGACATGGACAATGCAATACAAGGCAATACAAGGCAATACAATACAATACAATGCAATTACAGCTATACAGCTATCACTTTTTATATGGCATTCATTTGGTAGTCTGCATTTTTTATATATATATACAGTAATTCTAAATATACAGTAATTCTCAGAATATAACACACACCCTTTTACGATTACTGGGAGATTGTCTGGCACTTATAAACAGGTTGCACATTATAATAGTATTCTCTATAGTCTACTGTGGCTCAGAAGAAAAGCTATTGCTATAGTCTACTAATGCCATATACTTTACAGTAGCCCTCAACTTCATTTAATAATCTATTCTACTGACATGATGAATAATAATCCCGAAAGTCATTTCAAATGCTAACAGTATTTGAATTGATTACAAAGCACTAGCTTTAATTCACAGTCTGTATTCCAAAAGCCTTTCACCCTGTTTGCTTTCCTTACCTGTCCACTGCTTACATCTAACACAATTAGGTAAAATGAATGTATTATTTTGGAAGTAATTCTGTGTGATGAGTGCACAGTTATAAACAGATAATAGAATACAAAATAAGGGCCCTCAATTCTATTCAGGAGGTGCTGGGTTGGGGGGTGTTTCTATAGGAGTCCCATCTCTGAACCCAGCCTCTAGCAGTTGTGAGTGACAGCCAGGTAAAAGTAATGGATTTGCTACTGTAATTATTGTTCTTACCAGGGCTTCAACACCAACAGAACACCACTGTCCTACAGGCACAAAGAATCCCCTGCAGGAAAGAGTTTAACCCTTTCATATCTGACGCACCATGCATCCGCAAACCCAGGCATTCTATCAAGCTATAAGCTTGTGGAAAGTTATCAGATCAGTTTTAGGTGAGGTTTTTTTTTTATATATCAACAGTTACTTTCATTAAAGCTACTCTTTCTAGTTCATTGCAAAGGGAACACCCTGCTGCCATTTTATAGTTTTCTATGCAAATGCACATTAATGAACAGAATAGATAGCAGTTTTTTTTTTGCATGAAACTAAAGTTGCCTGTTACCATGGCAACAAACCCCAAAAGAAACGTGCACAAGCTTATTAATGGAGGTCGCTTCTTCTGCCCTTCCTCATTTTGTCATGATACAACATTAATATTTATTACCCATACCGTTAATCATCTGATTCATGCATTAATTAGCTTGTTTCCAAGATTTCTGATGCTGACGCTGTAGGCTGCCTTTAGGGTCCATTGAACTCTAGTGATATATATATATATATATATATAATATATATATAGATATATATATATATATATATATATATATATATATATATTCTCCCAATATATTTTTAGGATTAAAAAATTAACAATTTTAAAATACTATGAAACTATGATTTTTTGATCACTATTATATATTTATTATATAATTATTATTATTATTATTATTATTATTATTATTATTAATAATAATAATAATAATAGTTTGTAAAATGGCATATATTGTTACAAGATTATGTGGTAACACTTTACATTATTTGTCTCTAATTACTGTGTATTTACATGCTAGTTACTTAGTAAAACATGTGTACTTACACATCATTATATCTTAATACCATATAACATTAAAGTACTGTACACTAATAGAGATCTGTTAAACCAAACAACTTAATTAATAGGAATCTTTAGCCACAAGCTGTTTTCACAATCTTGTCCAACAGCAATCTTTTCACTTTGGTAATAGCGGGAGATACAATTAGCACATTACCTGGATTAGGCTGTGTGTTTAGGTTCTGGCTTTTCTGAAGCTGCAGTATAATTATCAATGTGTTGTGAATTGTGCTCCCTGTACTTGTGTGCTTTACCATCAATTCTTATGTAGTGCTTGTGATCTCATCCCTTCTACAATGCTGAAGAAGCCTGCCCTGTCAGAGTGGAACATAGAGTCCTGCTTTTAAAAGTCCTGTTGCAGTGACTTCAGCTGAAGCTGGGCAGAGATAGTTCCAGACAGCTTTAATCTCAGGGTAATGTTCCACATGATGTCCATGTCTAGTTCCTTAATAGGGATACTCTTACAGTGCTTCTATAATCACTTTGGTTGCACATAATTGAAGCTTCCAGGCTCAATTAAAGAATTGCATGGGTCATAATTGGACAGATTTGGAAGAGGTTCCCTTATTCTCTAGTGCAAATTGATATGGCATACTTAGGTGTGTAATCCTCTGTCAGTTCCCCTACAGCTCAATGGTTACTCCCAACGTGAAAACAACATTCAGAGGGGTGGGGGTCTTCTTTTCAATGGCGGAGGCATCCAGCGCTTCTAAACAGTAAAATGAAATCTAATAAAATAAATACGGTAGAGTAACTTATTTTAAAGCATTTATGTTTATTCAAGTTATTCTTGTCCTTTCATTGTCTATATAATAAAAGAATAATGCATCGATCTTGAGTGACAGTCGGAGAGCACACTGGTCTGCCCTGTCTACTCCTCATGCCGTCACAACAAAACTCCTCACTAAGCATCGCCTTCTCACCATGGGTAGGAGCTGCCAAAGTCTGCTACTGGAACTCAATCTGAGAAGTGCGCTTCACCAGCTACCAGGCTGGGTTTATGGGTTTGATTTAGGAGGAAAATGAGGGTAATAAGTGCTGTGGTAATTAATAGACTGTGAAGTGCTTCTCTGGCCTGCTATAGAGAATTTACTTTCAGATGTAGGGGCATGGGGAGTAGAATGCACTTCTAGTGTTTTTAAGACATGTTCTGGCTAGGCAAGTTAACATCTATTCCCACAAGTACTATTACTTAAACTTCTCATTAAGCTTTTTTTTTTGTTTTGCTTAAAAAAAAAAAAAAAAAAAAAAAATCAGTTCACGTCTTCTAAACTGTATGTAATGACTTATTACTTCTAACCAATGAACCACTGACTCTCTAATCTTACCTCTCAATCAGTGTTATCCAGTGGTTGATTAATGAGTGCTGATTATAGCAGACGGTTAACTGCTGGAAACACCTCTCTGTCTTATTGTACTGTGTCCGTAAGCACAGCGCATTGTTTTTAGGAGGCTCAGCTGTGCTGCAACCGTAATGCAAACCACACTCCATTGGAAACAAGATGTCACGCCTCGCTTGGCCTAAACTGTACCATTTACTTGTTTTTGTTTTTCAAAGAAATAAGCAGTGTCTCTGGGGCGTTAGGATCAGGGTCAGGGGTAGGGGCAGGTGGTCCATGAACACTGCGGTAACTTATGATCAAATCTGCCGCCCCCCTAAAAAAATATATATTGCTGCTGCAGTTTATATAGTATTTCTTTTCATTATTCAAACTCACAGTCACTAGCTCCCTCCCAGGTGCAATCGGATTTTCTTAGTCGGTTTTGTCTCGTCTTGTTCCGATCTGCTATCTCTTCTCCAAACACCCCCTGGCCTGCCAAGATGAAGATGTCACTCTGAAGAGGTCATAACCCCAGAAGGTTAACCAAATAGCAGCGCCTGAGGCATGCCAGCTGAGAACTCCTAACTGCATTAGGAAAATCTGCTCTTCATTGAAACTCATTGGGCTGTCCTAGAACAAACTCTTACAGTAAAGTGCATGCAGGTAAATCATTTATAAGAGCTAACTGTATAGAGACCAGGGTATGTGATAAACAATGAGAACACTAATTCAGGTTACACTTACCTGTCTGCTATTGTAATCAATGTCCAATTGTAGGTTTAGATGAGCATTATTATTCATCGGGGGACCCAGGCTCCAGGATTATCTTGTTAAATATGGAGAGCAAGTGGGACAAATGAGCATCTCTGTAAGTGGAGGCCTTCGTAATCGTAGAAATATTTACACATTTCAATCTCTCTGCTGCCGTGATTTACTGGCAAGTGTGTAACTCTCATATTGACTTGATGCCCATCTGTTGGTTAATGCAGAGAAGCCCCAAAGGCTGGAGCACTTTAATAAATGCATTGTTACATTGCACTGAATCCTGATTGCTGCTTGTGACAGGGATGTCTTGGTGGTGACGTCAGACCAGGAAGCGACAGGACACAATACTATGAGTGAAGCACTGCTGCGCGGATTTATGATCAATTAAAAGAGTCAACAGACAAAGCAAACGATGAACAAACACACGACGGCAGACAAGTGTCGTGCTGGTATTAAAGCCATTGTTAGTTCTAATTTCAGTTCTTACTTTCCGTTTCATTTCCAACTGTGAACAACTCGAACCCCGCGTGAGAAATGCGTGCCTGTTTTATGCAGCTGTGACGGGACTCGATTGCTAATCAGTCATTCAATTGAGTCCAGACACAGTCTGCAAGTGAACTGTTTGCACATTACCCGTGCCCACATACAAACGTACATTTAAATCACCTGTGCTATATAACCCAAACCATACAAAAATAAACAAAATACCCACAGGGGTGGGGGGGTACCCCGTCACACTGCTCAACCAATGCATATTTCATTAATAATCAGTTATTGGGTTTACATAAAGAGCAGAAACTACTGGGAATCAACAGAAAAAAAATATAGATTTAAAAAATTTAATACAGTGCATACTTTGGCACTGAGTCAGGCAAATTGCCAGGGCACAAGCTAGTACCCCTCCCTCCCTTGATGAATACTCAACAATACAACCAGCTGAGAAAAGAAATGACTGATGGCTGGTGTAAACAGGTGCTGGTTTAGTTACCTGTATTAGTATGTAGAGGGGATTGTTGGATTATTGTCTTGCTGTTCAAGACGGTTAACCCTGAAGTGAAAGTGGTCTATAATAAAGGCCTATTTGTTTTGACAAACTGTCAAACTCGTGTATAATTTTGGTATGTGTCCCCTGCAGACTTTTTTGCTGAGATCTCCTCTGACATATAACCAGGAAAGTCTAGTGATCACCCAAGAGCCCGTTGGTAACTCTGCAGTCCCTCTCTGTCTCAGGAGTGCCATTCAACTCAAAGGAAGCTAATGTACCAGAGGTCTCAGAACACAGAACCCTTATTTAGCCCCCTTCTTTAAACTCTGTTCCCAGTTACCTTGGTAGATACCGAGTAAGTGAGAGCTATTCAGTGCTCTATGAAGGCTATTAATATCCTCGCAGTGTCTGTTTTAATGTGAAGTGAAAGAGGCAGGTGGATAGCCATTCAGCTGCTTGAAAAGCATTTCCCATTTTAACACCCATCCTGCCCTTTCCAAAACTCCCCATAGAGGGCTCAAAGTGAACCTGACCATGCATGGGCAAGTCGAGAAAAATACCAGAAAGGGATTGTGGCCATATGTAGTACAGGTCCACGATAGGAACCAAACTATTCAAAGCGATTATTTCATTTTGTCACTGCTGATTCCAGTTCCATCCCACAAAGCCTTGGACCTCCTGGAACACTATAAATTCAGCCATGTTCTTGCTAGCGCCCCCAACCCCTGAGCCCACAGCCTTTGTTTACAGTTGACAGCAGCCATATCATGCTTCCATTCACCCACTGATGAGGTGAGAGAGAGGGCCTGGTTGGTCTGTTGTGCAAGGTGTTGGGAGTGATGCATTTAAAGAGAGACGTTTATTGCAGTTACACTCTCCAGTCCTGATGCATATTCATGCCCTGTTTGTGCAGTTGGACCAATCTCTCTGCGGTTTCAAGCATGGTCTTCAGCTAATTCTCTCAGTTATCGTAATTCACAGAGCCAGTCTCTGGTCGCCTTTCCCAGCCAGGGTGACACAAAGAGCAAAGACACTTTTATTTCATTCATTTCTGCAGCTTGATAGAGAAATAATGAACTTGCATAATGCAAGGACAATAAAGTGGAGACAGGGCTGTTTGACCCACCCACCTCCAGGCTCTACAATGAATTCATTCATGCAGACAGGGGCTGATAAGTTTGAACTGACTGGAAGTGGTAAAACTATGAACTTGCCCGGTACAATAGCTTATCTAAAACTTCAACATTACACTTAACGCAGGGGAGATAAGATAATGCAGGCTTTGTTTTTATCCAGTATAGTACAGGTTCTTATCAGGTGAGAATAAATCAGGGTTTTTAACGCTGTTGCATTGCATTTGTAGATGGTCTTTATATATTTTAGCAGATATGCATTAGAGACAACTGCTGTATATATTTTAGTTTGAAGGGTTAACATGAAGACATGCCTCATGCAAGTTTCTTTTGTTGTTATTTATTTAGATATTTTTTTATGAAGCGTTTGTTTCAGCAGACTGTACTTTTGACCTTGAAACAGTCCAGTAGATTTTTCCAGTTCAGCCTGACAGTAAGGCTTATTTTTTAGTTTTAATCTGTTGCTAATGTGCTAATATGAATCAATGTATTTCTCTTAACTCCAGTTTTTGTCCTATACTATATCGGTCTATCCCTCCTTCTAGGCTGGTAGGCAACAGCCATGATGGTCTATCTCAATTATTTTGATGCTGTGTACCCTTCCCTCCCCCTCCCCAAACTTCACAGCCCTGTCAGGGGAAAGGACAGTCAGATAATCTCTTGTATTTATTAGACCAATGTCAACATGCCTTGCTGTAGCAGATGAGCCTGTTTTATTTACTGCCCTCACAGCTGTGTGTGTGTCTGAGCCCCCTGATCTGGGGCTCTTCTGATCTCCTTCGTGTCGAGGTGTGATGCTTGGGTACACGGTCCCTTGCTCAGGCATGTTACAGCTGAGCCTCACACACAGGGAGCTAGCCAGCACCTGCATCGACACATCTGTCAGATGACGCCTTGGTTACAAAAATTAAATACAAATAAAAGCAAGATCTTTATCTGCAGTGTGGGTAATATGATATGTGTGTTTAAAATCAATGTGACACTTGCAGTGGAAAAGCAATGAAACTTGGCTCTGCCACTATGGGCCGTAAAAGCTTCTGTTGTCGACACCTAAAAGGGTATTTGCACTAACATGGGCAGCATTTAACTGCAGGACTGGCCCCCTCAGCCAGGCAATGTTACAAACAAAAGCAGAGTGCATGTTTTCACGCGCTGCTCCTATTGGCAGATGGCATTCTTCAAATCGATTTGGATTCCTTTCATAGTAACAGTACCAAGAGGCATTTTACCTTTAGAACTACCCTGTAATCATTTGTTTTATCCCCAGTCCTTATCAGAAAACAACACACTGTATGTATTTTGTGAATACAGAGCTGTGTGTGCAAACGGAAAACCTTACTATCTGAAGCTACTTCACACAGCACGGTGTTAATCTGTCTGAAAGGGCGTTGAGAGAAACAGTGACTGGAAATCAAGAGAGGCAGGACTGGGACAAACCAAACCGCCCGAGTACTCTGGTAGTCTGGGATATGGATCCTGGTGCTCTCTATCACCAATTCATGCAGCTTCATTTACACAGTGACCTGGGCCATGAGCTAGACTTTTAACTAATGTCACCAACAGGTTTGAAATGGCTTTGGGTGGATATTGGTGACAAGCAAGCAGCACTGAGAAAAGTAAGTCTGGAGACCACACTATGATTCCAATGGCCCTGATGCTGGCTGTAGGATTGTGTACAGTATTTATATATCAAAGCAAAACATGGATCTGCTTTAGTGAGATAAATCCCAGCCCCAAAGGAGGCAAGCTAGCAAAAAATAAATCTACAATCCACAGTGTTACTGAAGACCAAACAAACCTGCTAGGAAATCATTTCACAACATTTCAGCTTTTGCATTCCAGTGGGAAAAGCGAAACTAGAGGTGAAAAAATAAAGATTTCAGTTAGGATAATAAAAGCAAGTGAAATAAATATTGATCAGCTTGTGCTACTGAAGGATGAAATCAATACCATTACACAATAAACGCTTCTGCTGGATGTACACTGAGTTATCTGGAAACATTTATATTACAAATATATATTTTTACATTTCTGTTTCCCACTAAAGTGTTTACAACATAAATAATAATAATAATAATAATAATAATAATAATAATAATAATAATAATAATATTTATATTATATAATAATAATAATATATAATAATTATAATAATAATATAATAATAATAATAATAATAATAATAATATCATTTTCTAATTAACTTACTAATTAATGTGAAAACATTGAAAACCTTGATGTCATTAGAATACTATGGGCATTAATACATTCTCTTTTCTTAAAGAAAAAAAAAAGTCCCTGAATTAAATGTAGTTTATTTCTGGGTTGGTAGCTTTATTGGGTGTGTGTCTGCTATCTGGAAGAATAGTGCTAATGACAGTTCAGAGTAAATAGCTTTGAGAATCCAGACCTATGAGTGTCCACAACAGACTGCACTAGGAATAGGTTATGCAGGGTTACATATCTTTTTATTACAAACTGAGAACACATGTCCTGTATAGTGAACAAAGCCAGTGGAACAGCCAGGTCTCACTGTAGTAAATGTGAGGGTGTAACATGTTGTGTCATTATCTCTGTTAAAACCCCACCTCTGTAGAAATCCAATATTGTATGCAATACACATTACGTGAAGGGACCCCACTTTGGGATGGAGTTATAAGGTTGGGTGTTGGTTATTATAACTATAGTTTTATTAAAGACTGAAAGCTAAATATTACTATATTGGGTTTTCAACGCACTCGTAGGCTAGCGCAATGTCCAAACCAGCGCACGCACTGAAGCCGAATGTCACCAGGTTGTATCTGTTAGTTACCCTTTCAGTTTATCGGAGGAAATGCCACCGAATTTACATGAAGTAATCCGCATTACACAAAGGGATGTCCGCGGCTGACACTGAACGGGAAGCTTTCGGTTTCGTCGCACACATGAACGCTTTCCCCTTTCCTCGCTCAGCACACCTGCGCGGCTGCACTGCAATTTGCATTGCCAGCAGTCTTGATCATTCAAGTGGAGCGCTGGCACAGAGTGAGGCAAAGCAAAGGGAATCATAGGCTGTAATCATAGCTTCACGACCAACATCTCCCCCTTCCCAGAGGGGTTTTATAAATCCTCATTTACAATAGACAGCACACAGCAATGGAAAAGCATTGACTGATACAAAAGCGCGCATCACCTGCGAGGGTCCTGCGGTGCAGTGGAGGGGTTATTATGGCATACACAAACGTTCAATGACAACGCTTGCATGGGTATTGTGATTTACACCACGCCGATCATGTAATGAATTCATCATTGGAAAGATTATCAGCTGCGCCCTCTTAAATCCCAGATTACAGTCACACCTTCCCTTTTTCACGCATAATTCATTATGTTACATTAGCTATGTATTACTCGCCTTATTCATTTCAAATATATAGTTTTTCTATAAGTGTGCTGTAATGTGGGTCTACACTTACATTTAATAATAATAATAATAATAATAATAATAATAATAATAATAATAATAATAATAATAATAATAATAATATTTTATTATTATTATTATTATTATTATTATTATTATTATTATTATTATTATTGGTCAGCCAAGATGCAGGGCATCTTAGTTAATATTTTCTATAGATATTTATTTTTTATCTTGTAGCCAGAGGAACTCGTTTATTAAATTCGAACCCATTATCTCTGATACTTATATTTTACCATTTAAAACGTGTTATAGACAAGCATTCGACACACCCTGATGCTTGATACACTCGTCTTTTTGTATACTGTTTTTAGTCAATAGGTAGATGTAATTAATTTCAATAGAATGCCATTATAAACTCTACAGTCTGTATGGAACTCTACGGAGCAGCTCTGGAAGCTTTACATAATAGACACACTATATAATCTCAACAGAAAAATCTAGAGTGTAATCTCGTTTTGCTTATCGTACAGTGCGGCAATAAAGTTGCGCTTTATGTTCTGCATGTGTTTGATCAATAGTCATTTGTTACCAGTATATGTGCCCAGGGATGTGGCCGCACACTCCTGATTACATTTTTAACATAAAGTTGTTTTAGTGTCATGAGCTGCTATTTATTCCCAGTGCTATGAAGAGTACTCGAGTCGTGTTTAATATGATAGGCTCGGTACACATTAAATTAAATGTATTTTGAAAACCTGCGCACCAGAAGACAACCACATAAAAATGTAATTAATTAAAACACTGAACAATCTTAGCATTTATTTATGTATTTATTTTATTAATCCATTAAATAAAATCAGCATTATTCCCTCCCTCTCCAGCTACGGGTGACACTCGCTGTTGTATTGCAAATTAATTGCGACACAGATGCTGGATCGAGCAGTCTGAGGCTTGAGCCTAGTTCTGTACGCCTCACACACTGAATTTTAACTAGCCCCTTCACGCCGGAGAGCAGGCTGCAGGCAGTCGATCCTGTGCGCACTTGCCGTGCAGCAGCAGAGAGATATCGGCGCGTCAAACACCTCTACAGCTTTTTCAGGATGCTAAAGCAAGACGAAAAAGCGGGCACGGAGAGTAGGGGCGCCTGCATTCTTAATTAAACAGAACCAGATTGCCAAGTTAGTCATTTTGGAAGCAGAAATACCACAAGCCTCCCCGTAGCTCAGCGCGCACAGATTGCAGTTGTCAAATCATGTGTGTGTTTTTCTATCTCAACTATTAGGAAGTGCTCTGTTAGGAAATCGCTTTCAATTCACAGTCAGCTGCTGAGATACGGCTTCTGCAAATCATGCAGGGACGGGTACTGTATTTTCTACCAGGCTGAAGACAGTTCAAATTGAGGATTATTTCAACATCACTTTTGGTTCCGTACATCAGGCTCCGTCCTCTCTGCACCAACTCTTCAGTTCCGCCGCTGAGCCCGGACCCCAGCCGGACTGTACATTTCCATGCAGCCGCAAAGGTAAGCATGGGAGGCGGGTACGAGTCCGTGATCGCATTGGGAGAGTATAGTAGCCTTTATTTGAGTCTGCTGTTTAAAAAACAATGGATAAAAAAGAAAATTAAAAAAAAATGTGTCAATAACCTTTTATTTCAAACAGCACCCTTTCGTGAAAATATGTGTCTTTTTTGTTGTTCTTTTTCCAAATATTGTGAGTGTTTTAATTTTTTATAAATATATTCCTTTCTCTTATTAAATCTTGAACTATTCTTTATTACTAAATATTTTAATATTTTAAATAATATATTGTACTTTTTTTAGAACACCTAATATTAACCGTATTTAATACATTTTGTTTGTGAAACAGAAATATTATTGGCTGTGCTTTAACCAACAGACTGGCAATGACATTTTATGAACATTTTACGATACCCTCGTGTCGGGTTAGATTTTTTCACAGTATTTCGTATTGATGTTTTTTGGAGCAGTGTGACAGAGGTGCATGAAATAGCGGCGCTGATATAGGAGAATTTAAACGACTTTCCTTTTTTAAATTATTGTGTTATTGTTTAGAGGTTCGGTCCTTATGTGTCGGTGTTTTGTAACCTCGAATATTTGCGGTTAGGAGGTAAAGGATGACCACTTGGGAATGTTTTGATGCGAATCTGATCGCTGCCTGTTGGTGTAATTGCATTTCAATTGCTCGGAGGTGGAACCAATTTACCCAAACTGCGATTTTAATGGGCGCTCGACTCTCTTTGGTTGCTCTGGGAAGACATGTGGATTTGGCGTGGTGTAAGGTTGCATTTTGTCAGAAATAGCTGGAGGAGTCTTTCTTCCCAACTGTAGATACTGAAAGCGCCACCCATTGGAAGAATGCTGCCATGCCGGAGCTCAGCTTTATTGTCATTGCATTATCACCTGTCAGCACAGTGGAAACGCAATGCTATGTGTCACATTTTAAACTTCTTATTCTAAATGCGTGATAATATACTTTCTATGCGCAATAACTAATAATAATAATAATAATAATAATAATAATAATAATAATAATAATAATAATAGACCTGTTTCTAATTCATTCCTTTTGTTTTTGCTATGTGATATTTAGTACTGTAGTGACAGGAGCAAACGCATCTTCGTACCGATTTATAGGGAGTTGTACCTGTGTTGTACTATGCGTATTACAGCGCACTACAGTGTCAACAAAACATCTCTCCAGCAGATAGCTGCCCCTAAGTGTTTGCATACAGGCAAATAGGTATATAGGCATACACCGCCCTTGCAATGAGCTCATTTGTTTCATGCAGTACTTTGTTGATCTCAAGTCTATTACTCTGCTCTCAGTGGAGATGTAATTGGAATAACTGTGCAGCACATAAAGAGACACCCGAATGTAGACTGGCTTGACACATCTTTGCGTTTAATGTGCCGTCCTATTCACATCTGAGTTGCAAAGGATGCCTTCTGGGGAACTTAACCACGTGGCCCTCTTAGTTTCTAAATGCGTAATTCTCTCTCTCTCTCTCTCTCTCTCTCTCTCTCTCTCTCTCTCTCTCTCTCTCTCTCTCTCTCTCTCTCTCTCTCTCTCTCTCGCTCTCTCTCTATGTATGTGTGTGTGTATATATATATATATACACACACACACATACATTGTTGCAGACGTCTCCTGGAGGCAGGTTCGATGTTATTGATTCATTGCAGTGAACTACTGTCAGACCCACCCTCTCCTGGAGGCTTTCACATAAACTATAAAACATAAACTAACGATGCTAATAGTAAATCTTAAATAACAAACTTATTTTTTATTAAATATATTGTACTTGTGTATTTGATAATAATAATAAATAATAATAATAATAATAATAATAATACCAGTGTTGGTGGAATGTAATTTTTTACTGTTAGGATATTTCCTGCAAGGCATTGGAGAACGTTATAATAAATACGAGGAGGGATCGTACTAGAATGTAGCCTTGCTGTACGGTAGCGCACACGAGTAAAGAGGGGTAAACATGTATTTTTCGTGCAGTACTGTACAACAGGAACCTCCTTATCCGTGTTTTCCGATTGGCAAATCCACCGCCCCTTCAAAAAAATCTTGCTGATGTTGATTGAAACTTAATCGCTCAGTCCAAGTGGCAAGAGCTCGCTCGCACAGCAGCACTGCGAGTGGAGAGAGAGAGAGAGAGAGCGAGAGAGAGAGAGAGGAGAGAGAGAGAGAGAGAGAGAGAGAGAGAGAGAGAGAGAGAGAGAGAGAGAGAGAGAGAGAGAGAGAGAGAGAGAGAGAGAGAGAGAGAGAGAGAGAGAGTGAGTGAGTGAGTCTCCGCAAGGTCGGGGCGTAACCTGAATCCACAGAGGGGCTGCGGGCAAGGAGGACCGCTCCCTATTGGGCAGACCGAGGGTGGGACGCACCTTCTTGACACCAGCGGGATGGGGTAGATTGATTGTAGGTTTCCCTGTTGTGTTCAAAGGTCTCAAAGCACAGAGTAATAGAACTGTACGGGTATAACTCTCAGGCTCGTTTCTCTTTTTTTTTTTTTGGTCCGATCCTAACAAAAGGTTTACTTGCACACCGCACCACCCATCGCCGCTGCCAGTGTTGCTTCTTCTCCCTCGGTTTTATTTTCTCTGCTGGAATTACTTCCTGAAGCAGCAGCAGCAGCAGCGCACATCTGTTAATTGCATTTTCCGCCTCTTGGCTTTTCTTCTCCTTGTCTTGACTTTGCCAGGGAGAGGAGAGAGGTGCGATCCGGAGCTGGATGGATGGGTATGGGGAAAGGGGCAGGACCCTCAGCCCTGGGAATCGGCCAGATCCTCTCGGTTTTTCTGTGCATCTTTCCTGCAGGTAAGGTTATACAACCAGCCGCCTCCTGTGTGTGTGTGTGTGTGTGTGTGAGAGAGAGAGAGAGAGAGAGAGAGAGAGAGAGAGAGAGAGAGAGTTTCTCAGCTAGAGAGGAGTGTTGAAGCTCTCCTCTGCCCCATCCTCTCCCACAGCCCTTCTTCAGCGGGGCTCTATATAGTATAAAGACTTTATACGTTCCATTACGTTTCTGAAGTTTGAAATAGCGCATGTACAATGTCATGCATTATTTACAGTGATTGTTATGCTAATTGGGACTGGGAAATACTGTAGGCTATACAAGCGTACTACATGTTTGTCTTATTTTACAATATCGGTTGCTATGTTAAATGTAACCAAAAAAGAAGATATTAAATATTTGATGTAATGTATGTATTTATATAGTTTTACAACATGCATTGTATTTTAATGGTTCTATCTGAACTGTTGCGTATTAATCATGTTACAGTATCCAACGCAGATAGACCAGGGCATGTACTTATATATAATACTGTACGAGGGTGTAAAAGAAATTACACGATGGAAAGGTACGGTAGTTTAATACACGGGAGGCAGATGTGTAAAATGTGTTTAAACACACTTAAATGCGCAACACACGAAGTGCTCAGTAAACGTGCACACACACACATACTGCCTTTCCAGAGAGCTAGGCTAACCCTGTCATTGCTCATACATGGCGATAATTACGTGTGGAAATAAATAAATACACGAATACTTATTTTAAATACTTTATTTTCACACACACACACACACACACACACACACACACACACACACACACATATATATTAGATTTGCGTTTGTTTCAAAATGTTTTGGCTTTTTTTTTTTCTTTGCATCGTCTTGAAAGCTTCAGGCTCTGTATAGAGCAACCCTGGAAAACAAACTCAAATACGCTATGGCATTAACAGGCAATCGCATTTGATCAGACCCCGAGCCGTAGAAGAAGGAATAATTCAGCGTGGGTTAGATTAAAAATAACATTGAAGAACACGCAGTCTTACGGCTGCAGATACTAGAGACACACGCTTGGTACGCAGCTTCTGAAATGGCAGTTGGGGTGACGTCTTTTTGCTGTTTTCCAACACTCCTTTGTACGTTTCTGAAGTGCAAACGCAAAAGAAAGCTGTAAATCTGGCAGTAAAAGGCATCTGTTTTCAATGAATCCCCTAGTTTTTCACAATGCTTTTTTGGCAGAAGCGAGCCTGTGCATTCCAGCTCTTGTTTTTGTTGGGGGAGGGGAGTTTTCTCCACAGAACGGGTTTTGTTCCTTTCTGTAAAGTCCTTAAAATTCTTCTGAGTAAAATACTGCACCGGCTCCTACAGCACCACTCATGCAATGGGTTTTGAGTAGGGTTGGAGTTTGCAGGAAAATGCCAAATTTACAGGGCTGCCCTCTCCTAAATAAATCTGCATTTCACATTTTTAGCTCAAAGCTAATTTATGTTTATTTGTTTTTGTTACTTACAGATGCGAACTTGTAAAAGTCAGCCATTATTTACATTTAAAAGGGGCTTGTTTCCTGGTGTCAGCACTGTCATGCGTGAGCTGTGTCAGTAGTAAAAGTCTAGATTACCACACATCAAATCAACAGGTAGCTGTGTTTGTTTCTGTTTAAAAGCATTTAACTGCATGTTAAACCACAGCTCAAAACGCTTATTATATATATATATATATATATATATATATATATATATATATATATATATATATATATATATACACCCACACTGTATGTTTTGGAATGAGCTTGACTGATCAGTGGAGTGTGTGCAGCAGGCACATGATGCTCAGGACAGGACAGGACAGGACACCATGTGTGACCCTACCCTCGGTGATCCCAAAAGATGTGTCTGTACTGGGACTCCGGCCTTTCTGTCAAACAGTACTTTGTTGCTTGGGTCAGTTGAGTGTAAAATGAGTCTTTACCTTTGATTAATTGGTTTCCAGTCGATCTGCAGTGCAGCTTTTTCTTTGGCAGTTAATTGGCGTACAAAACAGAACTGGCTGAAAACTGACTTGTCTTTAAATGTGCAAACTCACCGGAAAGAAAAACTCAACTTTTTCTTTTTCTAAAATGGCCTCATGTTTTTCTGGTGCCTTGCAGTTTAAGCAGTAAGGATGGAAAATTGTTGAAAGTTTTATAGATTGTGCTTGTGCAATATTGAGTGTACATTGTTGCAGGTCTGCAGAGTTATAAAAGCAGTGAAACTTTCTCACCTGAATTGAGAAAAAAAAGGATGAATCTGTGCTTACAAATTCCATTATATACTTTACACAACTTGAGCTTATTTGCTGAAACAAATAGTGAATTGTTCTCCTATAACAATGTACGCTGTACAAGGAAAACAATATTGAGGGTTTTAAAGGATTCAGACACTCTCTTATAGCACCACATGCTTTGAGTTTGTGTATGCAAAGTGAAATGGATCTGTGAGTTTAAAAGAGCCTGCATGTGTCCCTTTCTTAGTGTTTATTTTAGATTAAGATCAGTTTATGGGAATTTATCTGACGGGTGATAAAAAGCCTTTTGTTCTTGCTGTGTGGTGGTGGTGGGGGGGCTGTGCATTCAGCATCAAACCGACACTGAGAAATGGGCTCAGAGACTATTAAACACCCTCGTCTCAGCCTTTAAAGAGAAACAAACATTTAAAAACCTGGATGTAAAACTAGTGCTTGTATCCATAAACACTACTGATGAATGAGATTAAATGTTTGTGTGCTTAGAATCACTGGCACACCACTGGTTTATCAGCCATGGGCCAGGTGCTGTATAGGCTAGCTTATGCAATCTATCTCAAGACTTTCCAAATATTATGGTTTTTTGATTAGGATCTTGAGACAATGCAAGTACATTGTATTTGTAACCATGTTCACAAGCTCCTACAGGCTGCATGTGAAGTTTTGGGAAGTAGATACATTACAGCAAGGCTTTTTCCTTTGGATTTGTCTGATTAGGAGCAAATGCAATGTTATCATGCACCAGAACATGCACACACGCACACGCATACGCACACGCACACGCACACGCACACGCACACACGAGCACGCTGTGAAACACTTCTAACCACTGACACAAGTTCAGCTTTGTAAAACCCATGGCAATAAATATAATGGTTATAGAAAACAGATTTCAAAATTACCACCGCCACCAACCAGACAGCTTGGAATTGTTCCTTAAAAAATGCAAGCAAAGTTGGGACCAGACCACTTTTTATAGAAGGGTGTGGGTTTTTTTTTTTTTTTTTTTTTTTTTGTGTGGTGTTTGTCTTGGAATTCTGTAAGAGATATCAAAGCAAAATAGCTGTCACTGTTCTGGAGATGTGTACTATCCAGACTGGCTGTCATCTGTTTGTTATACACTCATGGAATCTTTAAAAGTGCCATTAATCAGTACAATCTAGCCTGTCCAGCACTAGTCAGTAAACTGTGCATTCTGCAATTGGGATAATGTTTAATCAGGTTTGTTTGTCTGCCCTGAGCACATGACTCATTTGTAATAACTAGCAGCTATTGTTACAGGTTACCTAAACAGCAGTGCAGCTTGTTTGTCTGAATCCTAATTCTTTCGGAAAGAGAGGGTTTGTTTTGAAACCTGCGGGGTGATAATGCATCCATTCCAATATCCGCTTGATACATGCCTGCAATGACTGGAAGATCTTGCCCAGCGGATCGAATGGCATCGAGTCACACTTTCAGCACTGGTTAGTAATTTAAGTCTCAGAGAATGATTGTTGAAATGCAAGTTTCCTTTAATGATGGCCCTGGCCTGGACATGTAGGTGTCAGAGCCACACAGTTGCTAGTCGTCCCGTCCCGTCCCCGTCCACCCTCCCTCGTTTGCTTTTCAGTGCTTGGACCTCGGGGTATAGCCCAAACCGCTAGGGAAAGAAAAAGAGGATACTGTTTCTTTAAGAGCCTTCACCCTCTCCAGCCCCGCCGCCATGCATCAGCAGTGAAACTCGATCTAATCCCTTTACACTTGGGTAATTTATTGCTCTGTCGGTCTCCTCTCAATGGCAAATTGCATTGTCTTCATTGAAAGACTTCAGACCAGCCCCCCTTCTTCTTTCTTCCAGACTGGAGTTGAATTCTTTAGTGCCTTTTTTTTTTTTTTTTTTTTTTTTTTTTTTTTTTTTTTTTTTTAAGAAGTAGTCTTCTTACATCCTTGGGGGGTTATTCAACGATTTTTAGAAGCTGCTCTTTTTGTTATGCAAATGTTTCAGTAATAATCAGCCTATTATTCTGTCTGATTACTTCTGATTAGCAGTTCAAAAAGGAGGGCCACTCAAGAACCCTGCTATGCAAACGCATGGTGATTTTTCACACCGACCGGTCCGGTTTGGGGAATTTGGTTTAGAACTGGAAACAGTTGGGTGCTTTTGCCATATTCACAAAAGAAGGAGCACAAGGTTTGTGAAAAGCCTGTGTCTGTGTTGTTTGTAGCTGTTCCAGACTTTTTAAATGTTAGTTTTTATTAACGCTCGGAGCCCAAGCAGATCTGTGGCACCCCCATTGTCATGGAACAAACGAGCGATGCAGCAGCGATTCATTCCTGCACTCTGCTGGCATTGCTTACAAAACTTGGAAAGAGGGAAGACCATGTATGTAAAGCTGGCCAAACACGTATTAAATACTGATCATTGAAAGCAATTTAAATGGTTCTTATTTCAAGAGCAAAGTGATTGCAGAAATGCCAAATTCTTGCTTGTAGTGTTTATTTTTGGGGTTTTTTTTCCAAATGTAGCGCCACATCACACATAGTTTACATCTAATATTAAGATTAATTTACACAGAATTGTGCCTCTGAGACTGCTGTACAATCCAGTGCAGTAGCTGCTTTGATAAATGTACTTCTTGATGATAAACAGTTACTGTGGAAGTTATTATTATACCATATATTATACATATATATATATATCACTCCTTTTGATAATGGCAATCAAATATTGAGGACAGGGGATTGCTGAAGGATCCTAGGGAAAACCTAATATATTATATTAATTATATATATCATAATAACTATTATTATTATTATTTAATCAATAAGTCACTCCTGTCATATTTCAGCTAACAGAACAGAAAGTGTACTGTGCATCTCTTGGCCAGTGAGTTGGTACATGAAAACAAGTGAAGCCTTGTAAGCAGGGATTGGATTTTACAGGGCTGTACAAGCTAGATTTCACTGATACTGTCCTGAAAAGCAGTTTTAGGACACCACCAGACTAAATGCACTTCATGGTGTAATAACTGAGGCTTTCAACAACATCAAACAATGTTAGCTCTCATCAGCAGAAGCTCCTTCTCCCTCTCTGGGTGCTAACGGTGTGTGTTTCTGTTCCCCAGTGAGCCTGCAGTGTAAGATCTTGAAGTGCAACTCCGAGTTCTGGGCCACGACGTCCGGCAGTCACCACTCGGGCCCCGAGAGGGCCCCTGAGTTCTGCACGGCCCTCCGCGCGTACGCCCACTGTGTCCGAAGAACGGCCCGCACCTGCCGAGGGGACCTTGCCTACCACTCGGCCGTGCACGGCATCGAGGACCTCATGAGCCAGCACAACTGCTCCAAGGAGGGCCCCACATCACAGCCGCGCCCCCGTACCTCCACCCCGGACAGCCAGGAGCGCTCCGACAGCCCCGAGATCTGCCACTACGAGCGGAGCTTCCACAAGCACACGGCGCCCCCCAACTACACCCACTGCGGCCTGTTTGGGGACCCGCACCTCAGGACCTTCGGGGACGACTTCCAAACCTGCAAGGTGCGAGGCTCCTGGCCCCTTATAGACAACAAGTACCTGTATGTGCAGGTCACCAACTCCCCGGTCCTGCCAGGGTCCCTCGCCACAGCAACAAGCAAGGTGAGGGCATCACTTCATTGTCTAGAGCATCACAAGGTGCTTTGCAACACAAGCGAACTGCCGAATATCAGCAGTGCATTATGCTCAGTGATGTCACAGAATGAGAGAAACACAGAAATTCTCTTTAAGGTTAACAGCACTATCACAACATAACAGGTTTTCAAAAGCTATAAATCCATGCAAAGAACAAAGGAAACAGGGAGTGAAGGCCAGGCAAAGATCACCAGGACTCAACTCCACTGCTCTACTCAAGCTTCCCATTCAGAACTCAGACATGCACTTGGTCCTGGCTATGCATAGTCACTCACAGCATTGAGTAATGTTCCATTTCTTTAACTTGATAACAGCATGGTGTCCTGCGGTGGGCTTTTTTTCATGTGTTCCAGGCTTTATGTTTGGAACAGTTCCATAATAGCTTAAGACTTTGTTAGTAACATCAGTTTTATAAATGGAATGCCAGAATTTAAAATGAAGTCATAAATCACTGTTGTTTAATCCAATATCGAGCCAGCCAAGATAGTAATGGTACCGAGACAAGAATAGCAGATACCCGCTCTTCATGTCTGAGCTAAGGGCCTGTTATTTAAATTAAGCTTGTTCACTGACTGGGAATTACATTGTGTGTGTGTGTGTGTGTGTGTGTGTGTGTGTGTGTGTGTGTGTGTGTGTGTGTGTGTGTGTGTGTGTGTGTGTGTGTGTGTGTGTGTGTGTGTGTGTGTGTGTGTGTGTGTGTGTGTGTGTGTGTGTGTGTGTGTGTGTGTGTGTGTGTGTGTGTGTGTGTGTGTGTGTGTGTATCAGCATTTGTCTGTTCTGGCTACTGTCTGGACAAATACAGTCTGTGGAAAATGTTAGTAGAGGATAGACAGCAGCTTTGTGTTCCTGTTGCAAATCAAACCTCCAGTCTATCCTCAAACCAGGGAGCTGCAGAGCCCTGCTTGAGTGGTTAATCATAAAGGATCTTGCAGCTCCACTGAGCCCTAGCCCTCCCCTTCACACAGATCAGAGCAAGCCAAAGCACGGCCCAGAGGTCAAACAAGTGAAAACGGCCCACTGGCCTCCAAATGGAATAGCAAAACAAGAAATGTCTTATTAAACAGGCTTCGTGCTTTCATTTACACTTTGCAGAGTATTTGAGTATATCGTCTTTGTATCCACAGGCTCTTTGCCATGTTTGGGAATTGCTTAGTTTGGCTTCTTTATGTATAGACACAGCTGCCCAGTATCCCTGACACTGCTCAGGGATACTAGGCAGAGAGATATGTGTGTTGGCAGACTTTTATGAAGCAGTCAACTGTGTCTTCTACCTTTCCGACAAACAGCAACAAGCCTACTCCCTTGGAAAGAACACAGAATCATTGTGTTTCTCAACACAATATTAAGAAGACTGCAAGACATCTTCCTGGCCTGCAGTTACAATTCATTTGGCTTTCTAAATAATTCTTTCTAAGCAATCTAGAGTTTTCTTACCCTGTCTGCATGTTATTCTTATTCTCCCGTGTCTATTTCCTTTTACATTTTTCATGTGTTCAATATTATCTTTCATTCCTCTAAATTTAAATGGTCTCTGGCTGATTTCACACATTCGCTTTTTGAAACTTGGCCAGGACTCTGCACCGGTACAGGGAAAGTGTGAATTTCTTCCCTACTGAAAGTTAGTGCAACAGATTTATTTTTAAAAAGTTCACCACGTCGAATCTTACTCTCCTTTTTGTTTTCTGCCACAGCTAACGATCATCTTCAAGAACTTTCCGGAGTGCGTCGACCAGAAGGTGTACCAGGCTGAAACTGACGAGCTGCCAGCTGCCTTCGTAGACGGCTCTAGAAATGGCGGTGACCGGCACGGGGCAAACACCCTGCGCATCGTGGAGAAGACGCCCGGGCAGCACATAGAGATCCAGGCCAGGTACATCGGCACTACCATCGTGGTGCGCCAGGTCGGCCGCTACCTGACGTTCGCAGTGCGCATGCCCGAGGATGTGGTGAACTCCACCGAGGACACGGAGAACCAGGGCCTTTACCTGTGCCTGCGCGGCTGCCCGCAGAGCGAGCGCATTGACTTCAGGACCTTCCGGGTGCGGGCAGCAGAGAGCCACGTGGCCGCTGTGGGGGGCAGCAGGGGATCTGTGTCCATGGAGGCTTTCACCTACAAGTCAGCCATGGTCAAATGCAAGGAGAGACTTCCTGTGGAGGATTTGTATTTCCAGTCCTGCGTCTTTGACTTGCTCACCACGGGCGACGTCAATTTCACCTTGGCTGCGTATTACGCTTTCGAGGACATGAAAATCTTGCATTCAAACAAAGACAAGTTCCACATCTTCGAAAGGACTGGGGACCTGACACCGGGAAACTCTGCACCCGGGAGGCCCTCCACCCCTTCCTCGCTCTCGGCCCTTCACTTCCTCGTGTTACTGCTGTGGATTCAGTGCTGTTTAATCCATCTATAGTGTGGTGTTTACATGAAACTTTGTCATGAAAGCCGCAGTGTGAACCTGCGAGACATGCTCTTCATCTTCATACCTTATACCTCAGTTAACTCTAGGATGTGAAAACGATCCCATTCTCCCAACACATCTAGTTCAAGAAAGAGGGGATTAGCACTGAGCAGAGCAGCACCGTGCATGACAATGCAGGGGAATGCAACGGGTTCCTGCCTCACTACAGTGATCAACCCAGTCCCATACCATTTAATATCTATCAACTTTGCAAGGTCATCAAAATCATGGCAACTGGTTTTCTGCAGCAATACTTTACAAATTAATGCACAATTAGTTTGCAAAACAAACACAAAAAAACCATACATTGGAGATGACTTTAAATAGTTCTGAAAACTCTTGGGTGAGATTGCAGACCCTTACGTTTCGGTGAGAATCCACAGCCAAACAGCAGTCAGAAAGGTTGGCCAGGTTGTTTGCTATTGAAGATTTGCCTGTTGCAGGTTGTGGCTCCACACAGCAGTCACAGTTCCTTCATGCAATACTGTACATGGAAGAGCCCAGAGGCTGGATGTAAATTCCACCCAGGGTTTGATGTCGGTTGACGCGCGGGTCAATAGATATTGCTTTGTTTTGCCAAGTTGAACAGCAGGGCTTTAGATGAGAGGAGTCCCAGCTCGGTGTGGGACAGCGTGGCTAGGGCTCACTGCAGTGAAGTGAGTAAAGGAGGAAATAAAACTCACTTGCTGTAAAAGGTTAAAAGCTGAAACCTAAAAAATAACAACAGGTCTTGATCCCAGCCCACTGCTTAGCTGCAATACCACAGCTGCCCACTACCATCTTATGGCAGCACTAAGCGTGTGCACACCTTGCTAACAGCTGTCCCTTTTCTCCAAAGAGTTCTGTGGATATTAAAAATAAAGGATTGGGGCTGAACAGGGTCCCCTGATTGCATGTTACACTAATAGTGCTGCTAAACAATGCTGTTGGGGAATGGGAGAGTGAGACACATACATTGTGTTCAGCATCTTCTGCAATATGGGCTGTGCTTGCTAGCTTGCAACAGAGACACGCTTGGTGGTCTTGGCATTGTGTATATATATATATATATATATATATATATATATATATATATATATATATATATATATATAAATGCACCAGTGTTTAAAATTCCATAGCACTAACAAAGCAAGTTCTTGTAATGTATGATGTCTTAGTGTTCCTAATCTTTGGATCTTTCCTATAGTAAACTAGCTGAAATGTCCGAGTGTATCACGAAGCGAGGCTGCCTGCCTCTCAAGTTAGACTGGCTCCCCCGCCTGTGGCTCCATTCCTCATTTACTGCACGGCTTTGATTCTGCTGATTAAACAGCCAGGAAGCGGCTGCGTCTTTTTCAAATTAATAAGCTACAGTGTTGCACCGTATGCCTGGTGTGAGAAGGGCTGTGAGCAGGCTGCATGTAAATAAATAGGAGTTTGTAGAGAGTGCGGGGACTGGCAGCCAGAACCAGATCATTTGCATTCCACAGCCATCTTAGAAATGAGGCTGGATGTCACATTTCATGGCTCAGCTAAAATTTTCACATCAGCCAAAACGATAGTGAATTACACCACTCTGTTCTTTTACAGTTACGGAATTCCCAATTTTCCCATTGAGATCATTCAATGATAAACTTCGTTTGGGGGTTAAAGGCAGGCAGTGGTGTGTGTGTCCTGCTATACAGTATAATAGCATGTGTGAGCGAGCGTGTGCACACATTTCATTTGTGATAATGGCAGATCCGTTGTTTCTAAAATTGGACATTAATTTATTCAAACGTCCAACAATGAATTACCAAAAAGCCCACTGTCTGCTCCACGGACTTTCTTTAAGATCATTTCATCTTGTACGCAAGCCTCGTGGTGTCTTTCTATTGCTGTGGATGGAATTACTGGTACGATTTGCATAACACCACACTGCTTTTAAAAAACAAAACAAAAAATCTTTCAAAAAAAGGTGTGTAACATTGAGTTGTGCTACTGGCTGTGGTTTATATTGTCTGTATAATATATGGATCTCCAAGTGGAACCCTTGTGACAGTGCATAGAGTTGTATAATGTTCAGTTGCTTTAAAAAACAAAATGTTTACCTGTTGTGAAAACTTGTACAAAACTGATTTTGGGGATGAAAATGTTACACGTGATCTTTCCTGAAAAGGGGAGCTGTAAAAACAGGGATGTTACAATATTCAGAGACCTGTACAGTGATCCAGGACTTCTAATACTGTGATGAGGATTTCTGAACAGTGTCACCCAGTAAATGACCTTGAAAGGAACATAAGCTCTTGGAAGAGTTTCTCAGCAATGTTGAGACATCCCTGTTGTAGTTTTTGTTGTTGTTAAAAGCACTTTATTATTTGATTTTCTTTTATTGGCTGTCATTGGGTTGTAACTTGTTTGTGAACCGAAGACAGCGGACTCAAAAGGGAAACTAGCTAATGTAAAAAAAATCAAGTTATTGTGTTTGTATGGAGGACACAAGCGGAACATCACTGCGTGTATATAATGGAAATTATTTATTGAGGAGAAAATTAAAGTTTGTTTTTGTTGTGTTGTTTTTGGACATCTGTTTCTCGTGTTGCTCTTTCTCTTTTCATCGCTGTGCATATCAGATATAACCAGGAGCAGCTGTTGAATACACTGCAACAGTGCTATGACATAAGATACATATTTACATCAACTGGTGTTGTTATGATAAAAATATTTATATTTTAGCGATTTGTTTACATCGGTGTGCTATCTACACACACAACGCCCTCAAAGGAATGTTTTCTTGTGCCACTTTTATCTAAAAGGCTAAAAGAGTCAGTAGAAAAATTACTTGAAAATGTATTCTGAAGCTGCAAGTGTATCATCTGGGTAGATTGCTTCAGCCACTGACTCCCTGAAGACCTGGATGCTCTTTGCTTAAGAGATTCAGACCTTGACACTGTCTTGGCATGAGTGCTTTGTGCAGTCACGGGCTGTTAGGCGCATCCTTTTACACATTGTAGTGGGCTGTATGCAGGTTGCTTGTTCTGTACGAAGCGTGCGGTTTACATGTGTTTCAGAAGTCATGAACCTACATTAATGCAAATTGTTTTTCTTCCAGCAAAAGCTGATACTGAGTTTATGTTTGACAAAAAAAAATACTACTTTTTATAAGAAGTGCACAGTTTTATGTTTAATTGATGCATTGATAACTACTACAGTGCTCCCTCTTTTTAAGGCTGTCCTTCATACTGTGGAACAGGTTACAAGGCGGTACGGTCATGGCTCCTATTTGCCCATAATGCCATTACACTAACACTAGTATTCTCATTATAAGGCAGAGCACAAATAGCATGCCGCTTAACTATGGCTCCCGACTATAGCGTTATAAAGAGGGATCACTGTATATATAACCACAGTCTAAATCATGACTGATCCTGCTAAGAACTGGGCTTTACACCATGTGGGGTATTGAATGAATGCAGGGGGTGCGTGCAATACACAGGGTTATATTATACCAATAAAAAAAAAAAATCTATATATATATATATATATATATATAAAATCTACTGTTGCTCAGATCATATCTGCATTTTAAACGCTGCATCCCACCAAAGCGGGATCGTTCTTTGAAACGCCTCATGTGTATCAATTACTGATTGTACAAAGTGGAATAATAATCGGTCTGTTTAAGACTATGGCGAGGTTTGAGGTTCAAAGACTGATGCTCCTCATGACAGAGGTAACCCTTCAAAGTGTAGCTCCAGGTAATTGTATTAATTGGGTCTGCTTCAAACTCCCGTAACCTTCAAGGCTTCGCTGTTCTTTTCCATGTCAACCTCAGCAACTTATTATTTATTGCTGAAGGGAATTCCACACTCGAAAACGTGTGGTTTACCTACCAATACCTTTATTCCAGTGCAAATTAAAATGCATTCGCTTTCAAACTTTTTTTTCAATCTGCCCCCTAATTAGGGTTAAATTAGAGTACAGTGAAGCTTTTAGGACTTACCAGTATTTGTATTTGAGGTATCAGTCTGGAACATGTTGAAAATATTTTTAACTACATCTCAGATTGATGGCTTGGAAGTTTGCATGTGATGTAATGCTAAGTTTAGAGCTGAACCCAGGATCTCTATTGATTCAAACGACCCCCCACCCACCCTTGTGAAGCTAGGTTTGGAGCTGAACCCAGAATCTCTATTGAATCAAACAACCCCCTGTAATGCTTGGTTTGGAGCTGAACCCAGGATCTCTACTGCATCAAATGACCCCCCTTATGATGCTTGGTTTGGAGCTGAACCCAGGATCTCTATTGCATCAAATGACCCCCCTTGTGAAGCTAGGTTTGGAGCTGAACCCAGGATCTCTATTGCATCAAATGACCCCCCTTATGATGCTAGGTTTGGAGCTGAACCCAGGATCTCTACTGCATCAAATGACCCCCCTTATGATGCTAGGTTTGGAGCTGAACCCAGGATCTCTACTGCATCAAATGACCCCCCTTATGATGCTAGGTTTGGAGCTGAACCCAGGATCTCTATTGCATCAAATGACCCCCCTTATGATGCTAGGTTTGGAGCTGAACCCAGGATCTCTATTGCATCAAATGACCCCCCTTATGATGCTAGGTTTGGAGCTGAACCCAGGATCTCTATTGCATCAAATGACCCCCCTTGTGATGCTAGGTTTGGAGCTGAACCCAGGATCTCTATTGCATCAAATGACCCCCCTTGTGAAGCTAGGTTTGGAGCTGAACCCAGGATCTCTACTGCATCAAATGACCCCCCTTATGATGCTAGGTTTGGAGCTGAACCCAGGATCTCTATTGCATCAAATGACCCCCCTTGTGATGCTAGGTTTGGAGCTGAACCCAGGATCTCTACTGCATCAAATGACCCCCCTTGTGAAGCTAGGTTTGGAGCTGAACCCAGGATCTCTATTGCATCAAATGACCCCCCTTATGATGCTAGGTTTGGAGCTGAACCCAGGATCTCTACTGCATCAAATGACCCCCCTTGTGATGCTAGGTTTGGAGCTGAACCCAGGATCTCTATTGCATCAAATGACCCCCCTTGTGATGCTAGGTTTGGAGCTGAACCCAGGATTTCTATTGCATCAAATGACCCCCCTTATGATGCTAGGTTTGGAGCTGAACCCAGGATTTCTATTGCATCAAACGCCCCACCTTTTCAGTTTGAGTTGCCTCGGCACCCAATTCTCAACTTATCCATAAACAGTGCAAGTTTGGCTGTGACAAAAACCACACACACTGGTGATATTGTTTACAACTGCTTTCAAACTAATTTGAAACACAAATGTTGTTCAAAGTTAAGAGACACGCTAATCCTAGTCAACAACCTGGGAAAGACGAGCATTACATTAAGACAGTATACATTATAATAAGCAACTGTGGGCTGGTTTCACAAACCCTGACATGTAGACATCTTGGACTGCCTCATGTTACTTTAGGTACAGTAGTCCAAGACCAGTACCAATCAGGGTCTGTGAAACCAGCCTTTCTAGTTTATTAAAGTATGTGAATATTAAGATGAGCTGCTTGTATGAATTTACATTTGCATCCCTTACAGAGGTTTGCAATAAAGAATTTTTGGTGGATGTATTTTACTCATGGCTGCCTTCAAGTGTGTCATATATTCAATCCTATTTTTAAGGCATGTTCCTCATTCCTGATAACTGAAAACCAGCATGTGCGTGCTTATGCAGACACAGCTATTTGAAACTGTATATCATAACATATTCCAGGCTGACCCTGGAAACAACATTTTTTAAAGAATGCGGTTATAAGTTGCCAACAACAGCAATAGTTTCTGTATTCGCTGGGTGTGATTTACACCAAAATAATAAAAAAAAATTAACCCATCACTGCACTAGAAATTAATTGCATTTGAAAGCCAAAACCATGTTTTGTTTTTACAACTTTGACTGTGCTGTAACACTTAGTCTAATGATTCAAATAAAAGCCTATGTAATAGACCTTTAGTCATTTACCACTACAATTATTTTGCCATTATCTACTAATAGAAATGCATTGACTCAGTGAATAAATGCAAACGAGCTAACAGACATAGTTATCGGTGCCTGTGCTTCAAAGGATATATTAGCAAATGCCTGCTTGACTTTAATATACTTGCAATTAACAATTATTATGAGCCTTGCGCATAGCCAGAGAATGACAGCCGGCTATGGCTTCACTTCCCCATAGGGTACATTTGCCAGAGGAGTGATGCCAGGGAGTTTGGGATAAGAAACTGGGCAAGGAGGAGCACAAAAGGTTAGCGAGAACAGGAGTGCCAATAAATACATTTCAGTTTAAAAAAACGCTAAATAAATGACAATAAATGGCAAAAATTGGTCTTGTTCACAAATAGGACCACACACTGCCAAAGTGGAAATAGTGGTTGGTGGCTGCTGCCCCCTGGTGTATGTTATTCAGTATTGCTCTTTGCTCTCAGTCAGAATGTATTAATTTAAGCAAAACAACCCCGAGTTTAAAATGAAGAATTATATCCCAGATTCCCTGAAGGAAAGAAGAGCTAATCATAAGAGAAATCAAATCGAACATCAAAAGTGTGCCATAACATTTCAATATCCCTAACTTGTCACAGGTGTTAATCTAGGCATGACATACTTGCAAGCACATCATTGTTGTAAATTAGTGTAGCATGCAAGCCAAAAGTTACCTGCTCACATAAGTGGTTTTGTATTTTGCATGTACCTGATGTGTAGCCAATCAAAATATTATAGCCTAATCTGAGCTATGCTTGTTTCTTAGAATCAGGGATGTCAGGCTGCAGGGTGTGAAAGCACCAAGGGCAGGTTCCTCGACTTGCATGGCTTACCCCATTAGGGTGTGTGCTGTAGAATTCTCTACTGTTATTTCTGCTTAGATCACTGAGGAAGCCATATTGGGCGAGGGGTCTAATGTCATGGTCAGCACATCTAGCATACAGTGTTTGTATAACCCTTCAGATACAAAGTCAGAGCCTCTAACAGTCTCAATAATCTCTCAGATCTGTGAGGCAGTGTGATGGCAGAAGAGTTGAAATTTGACTGCAACAAATGGGTTTATTTTGCTTGTAACATATCACGAGATGCAGTAGCTTAACATTAGTGCAATAACACAGAACCACTTATTAACCAAGATGATGGAGAACCTTCTTTTTCAACCAACAATACTTGCTGTTGAGTGTTATTTGTACGAGCTCCAAAAAAAAAAAAAAAATCTTGTCTATCTATTTTGGCAGCAGAACAAGGCTAGCAACTGCTAATGCTCAGCTTCTAATCACAGATACAAAAGGTTTTGTTTTGTTGGCCTAATGCAACCAGTTTAAATACTTGGGTGTCTGGCTTTACTCCCACATTTATTACATTGTCTCAAAAACATATTACAGAAAGCTGGGCATGCTCTGGAAAATACCCAAAGAATCAAAATGGAAAGAGGTGGAACTGGCTTACATCTGCTGCTGCCTCTATTGTGCTGTGGCTATGCTATGCACACAGCAGCATCTGGATGCCCTATTGTGATACAGCATTGAAAAAAACACCCATTGTTTCAGCCTGTGGTCTTCAAATGGCCGCTATATTTTAGATGGAATTCGACAAGAAAGAGTCCACCTTCATCACTGCAATGAGGGCAGGACATCCCAAGGAAAACAGGATGCATCTTATTCTGCAGAAATACGGATCCATGAACAGCGTAGACAACACTTCCATGGGCTGCCCTGTTTCTTACTGTAAGCTTGTTACAATACTGAATGTAGGCAGTAATCCAAGTGGTTTACTTGTGTCTCTTCCAGTGGTCTTTGAGGATTTGAAAATTCAATAATTATATAATAGGATAAAATTACAGTACCACAAAATGTATTCTCAATTAATTTTAAATATAATTCATAATATATAAGATTCATTTAGATCAACCTAAATAAATTCATGACCCCAAGGCTGACCATGAGTACAACTATAATCAAGGTCAAAATATATTCTCTTACATTTGACAAAGCATAGCATCGATGTTGACATTCGCTACCTTTTAGGCCCTGCGGCATTACGAACTAAAAACTATGGCTAGACTACAGATGTTTGTGTTCAAATTATATATTTTTTTAAAATCATTCAAAATAACAAACCATTACTAAAACTCCTAATAACTTTTAAAATAAATCCCTCAGAGAACAGTTTACAATGTAAGAAAATTTAATACAGTACTATAAATAACATATTTACAACAAAACACATTAAAACAGTGGCTTTCTCACAAATATAAATGATCTAGCTTTAATTCACTTGTGTTTTAAAGAAAGATTTTGGAAAAGAAAAAAAGAAAAAAAGGCTCTGTTTCCAGTGACTTTCTCTCAGCAATAGCTTTACATATTCTCACTTCTGCTAAGAAGTTGTAGTATGCTTATGCCGCAGTGCAATTTATTATTTTTGTAAAAGTTTAACCGTCAATGTGTGGTATTTGGGGAAGCTGGTGCTGCTAAGATTTAAGATTTGTTTTATATGTGTGTTTAAATTTATCAAGGGGCAAGTTTAACCCAGTAATGTCCCGGTTGCTCCAATGCAATTTTTTTTTTTTTTTTTTACTGAGAATGTAGTTCATTCAAGAATGTGAAAACACCATTTCAGACCAAATACTGGTCCCTATTCACACACACACTATATATATATTATATAATTAGCTTATTATTAAAGTCTGTTTTGACTGATTAAATAAAGTCTTTTTCACCTTCTATCAAGCTTGTTGATCACAAATAGTTAATACGCTTACAAAGTCAGTAGGATGCAAGGCACAGCTGGAAAGGCATACTGCAACTTCAAACACAGCTAACACTTCACCTGGTCACTTCTGTGTGTCTTATGGCACTGATATCTAGGCTAACTACAATTTTAATCACATTCAGATATAAAGTTTGGTATTATGGTTGAGAGTTTAAACCATTTGGACTTACAATGTTGCCAATACCACTATTTTGCATTGTACATGGCCACCTTCCAGGGTCCTTTACAGATCTTGCACTTGGATTTAAAAATAATAATAAAGAAAAACAAAACAAAAAAAACATTTTGTTCTAATACTTCAAGGAAAGAACACCCAGATTAGCACAATAATTTGCTAAATGATATTGTGACTTGTTTTATTATAACAGAGCTGTTAACAGAAGCATAATTTCAACATCTATTTAAGAATTTCAAATCGCCTCTTATGGATACAACCATATTAATCTTACTTTAAAGACATTATTTTACAATACATTCAGACAATACTACATATTAATGGATTCTTTACTCAAATACTGTTTTCTTTAGTGCAAGGCAAGCTGTAAACATACCATTCATTAGGTGACTTAGTGTACAAACCAGGGCCGAACTCATTTCTAATGAGATTATAAAAGCGTCTCTTAAAACAGCTTGTATATGAAACGATCAGGGTATACAGGAAGCTGCGTTAAAACAGAAAAGATACTTTTCTGGTAACTTGTTAGGTATGCATTAAAACAGCATATATGATCTATGCTTATTTTCAGTTAACGGGCATGACTCACTCACTTTTTTTGGCTCAATTGTTTTTCCTATTCAATATAAAAAGGCTCACGAACCTCGATTTAATTAATTCATATCAAACCTTGTGGGTGGCATTTCCTTGATTGACTGACCAGTGAAATCAGCTATAGCTGAAAGTCAAGGAAAATGTTGTAAATGCATTTAAGAAATTGAATCAGGAAGAACAAAACAAAAACAAACAAAAGACAAGCCTCAAAGAATCAGGAACGAAGAACTAAAAACAGAAGACAAGACAGTGCAGCTGGAAACTGTAGTATCCTTTAACCTTTAGGTACTTTCCATGTAAAACACAATAAGCTGCAAACAGGAGCTTATAAAGAATAGAAATACCATGAACCCTTGCACTTGACCTCTATGAAAATATATATGTACGTGTTCTGTGCATATATTATTGTCCTTTGTACAATTTCTTGAAATTATACAGTAAACAAAGCCATGAACTCAGTGACGTGGCCACTTACAGGCTAGTGAAACGTTCAGGTTCTACCTGCCATGCAGACGCATCCAAACCAGCCCTCGTAACTACGGAATGGAAAAATCAACTCCATCAGAATGCCAAATGTTTCATTTGTCCTAAAGAATTGGTTTTTACAGACATCACTGAGGTACATCTGCTGTCCTTTTAACTTTCATACCCACGAGTTTTAGGCACTTTCATATTTTCACTTGGGCCCAGTATCATTAGCAGTCCATGGGACTAACTTCTCAAACATTGCCATCATCTGCAAAATAAAATAAATGTACCTGCTTATAGTGAAAGTAGCAACTTTTGCTGAATTCATGCAAAGGCTGTTTATTTTATAACTGTGTTTCTTCAATACAATCTGTTCCCAACACATTAGTTTTACCCTTTTCCAGAAAATGACAGGTAAAGGGGTTTTGCTTGTTATACTCTCAACAGTACTGGCCAGCAAATTAAACTGACAGCCCAACAGCAACTGAAAGTCTTAGGCCATTCAATAAAAGGTGAGCCATTTTGGCATGTAACTTAGCAGCATGTATCAGTTACCAGTGGTCTATTCCAGCTCCTACTCAAGTTAGTCTTGCACTGCATTTGAGATCAGGAGTGCTTTTATATTCCAGAAACCTGTCTAGAGGGCGACCGGGAGTCATGAGGAGATTTTTGAGACTGAGGGGAACGGGGGTCCATCAAAACAGGAGTTGCCAGAGGAGGGGGTTTGTAGTTCCCAGGTTTCTCTGGGTGGAATGTCCGGTGATGTTCGGATGCCCCTTGGCTATGGTTGCCCATCTGGGATCTATGGTCAGGCATCCTCCTGAAGTCCTGTGGATGACTGCCACCCTGGTGGTAGGTTTGTGATCTGAAGTCATCTACTCTTCGCCGTTTGGGATCTTGGTGCCTGAAACAAATACAAAAACAAAGACACCCTGCATTAACTTCTTGAAAGAAAGTACTGCTGCTTCACCAGATTACAATGGCCTTTACATGCATTTTAATCGATAATTTTCTCTCTTGTATTTTTAATACCTAACTCCTTTGTTGACCTTAAAATCAATTAGTATGGGGTGGCGCATCTGGTAAAGGCACTGCGCCGGAGTGCAGGATGCGCCCTACAGCTTGGGGATCGCCGGTTCGAATTCAAGCTATACCACTGCTAACCGTGGATGGGAGTTCCCAGGGGGCAGCACAAAATTGGCCAAGCGCTGCCCAGGCGGGGTAGGGGTTAGGTTGGCCATGGTCCTCTGACGCTGTAAGTTCTGGATATGGCTGCATGGAGGGCTTGCAGAGTGAACAAAAAAAAAAATGAAAGCGGCACTAAAGCCTTACCTCTCATAGTAGTCCCTGCTTCTCCGGTGCTCTCGATCGTTGCTGTACTGGTCATACTGCCGCTTGCGGGGTGAGCCGCTTGATCGATAGTTATTGGAACTCCGATAGGGTTCACCATGAGGTCGGCGGTCATTGTAATGGTGTTCCTTATACCGATGCTGGTCATACTGGTGATGCCTGTCACCTGCCCATGGCTGATTACTGTTTCCTGGGTAACTGTATTTGCGATCTCTTGGCCAGTCACCTCGATCTGTGTAACAGTGGAACAATTACTGTCTAACTTTCTAAAGTAAAGTCACACTCTACATTCCATCTCTCCAAGCTGCAAACACAAATGAGTGAAAGTTCCCAACAGTTATGGAACAAAAATCTTAAAAACTCTTGGCTCCTGAGGGGTCAAGCTTTTTGAAATAACAGTCTAGTATAGTATATAATGTATTTAGCACACAATATACCCAAGAGGGTCTAGTTCATCTATCAACTAAAACACCTACCTGCATTATTAAAATGTCTCTTGCTTGGCTGGCTGTAGTTGTCCCTGTGGTGCTGTGTGGGATGAGAGAGAGGCAAGTGTGGTTTCTGGGGTGTCTGGGAGCCCATGGATTCTCGACTGGAACCAGAGGGCTCCGTTAGAAATGGCTTTTTACTTCCACAGGGGTCCTCCTTCTTTTTATGTCCCTTCTGAACAGAACATAACACAAAACAATTAAAACTGATCTGCAGGTCCAAGTGGCATATTGTGCATGTACTCTGTACTAGTTCATTATTCATATTGTCAGTTACAGATTTACTATAATTGAATTACCAAAAGGCTATGTGCTACCAGTTGTTTATTTCTTAACACCTGTTCAGTGCAGGCAATAATGAATGAAGCACTGACACACACACACACATATATATATGAGACATGATTATATATATCAGACATGATTATATACACTCAAGTCTCCAATCCTTACCTCCTCTTCTTGTGATCGCTTCTTCTGTGCCATCTTATACAGCTTGTGAAGCTTCCTGGCATCAAACTCTGTAAATTTAGATACAAAAATCCAGAGGTTCCTGCAATAAAAAGTGGTCTGTTAAAAAAAATGAAACCCATACTAGCTGAGTGTAATAGTATGTGCAAATCTACAACAACGTCTATTTTTACACGTCTTCAGCTGCTGATTTATTACACACAGTTCACCAAAAACAAACTCCCACTCTGGATACAATCTAGCAGCAGCTCAGACTGCTTTTAATCATATCACCTGTGCAGCTGTCTTACCTCCTCCAGGTTTTGACCTGCTCCGTGTCAGTGTAGGCTTTAAGGCACTCTGTGATACGATCTCCAATCTTCAGCAAGCAGGTGCGAGTGTGCTGGAGCTGCTCTTGAACTGACAGGCCTTCATCAGGTTTATCCAGCTGCTTCAGAGCCTTTTTCACTGGTCTCATTCTCTCCTTGCACTACAAAAAGGAGGAAAAAATATGATGCACTTCAGCTTTGTGCCACTATAAATTTCCACCTCATAACTAAACACTTGCTAAGTACGACCTGTGACGTTATTATCTATGGTTTTGGGTGGTCTGTTCCTGGTCTGTCCATCTAGTTATGTCAGATATTAATGAAGCACACCAGAAACAAGAACCAGAGCGGTACTCACAACGCTGAATGTCTCCTGGTCGAGTTCGTCGTCTTCCTCTCCAATAGGGACCGGCTCACTCCCTGCAGTAATGTGGACAGGCCCTTGAGACTTCTTCCCTTTACTGGCAGATTTAGTCTAAAAAAAAGTTTTAAATAAAATGTAATTATAAGTTGTCCACGAATTGAAAACACAAGGCTTGTTTGTCAGGTTCCAATGAAACAAAAAACAGCTTTGAAGGTGTTATCGGTTAGGTAGCTTTTATATACTGTGTATTTTAAACAAACATGGTAGTAGCATTCATCCCCACCCCCCCCACCCCCCCAAATAAAGAAAAAACATTAAAAGGGTTAACGACAGGGGTCACCCCCCCCCCCCCCCCCCCCCGTAATAGTATTTAGATTTAGGATCTGCTTGGAACTGCAAAAGACAACAACAAGAACACCCAATCTAAATTATTTTTTACCCATGATATACTGTAATAACATTTGTTTTTAACCTATATTAAATGATACCTTTTCTTTTTTCAGTTTTGATTTCTTTTTCTCCTTTTCCCCATCTTTATCTTTCTTGGGTGCTCCCTGTTTTTCCTTATTTTCTTTATTATCCTTCTTTTTTGGTTTCTTCTTTGTTGGACTCTTTTCTGTGCCATCATCCTAGCCACAAAGAAAAAATAAATGGTAGTTTGCACCACACAAATATATAAAAAAATAATATTATACACACACACATACATACATTCTTTATTTTACAAAAGTCCTTTACTTAGAAAGCAACCTTAACATCAAAATAGCCATTCCTCCCATACCTTGACCTCCCCTTCCTCAGAAGGATTGTCAGAAAGCCGAGGAGATGAAATGTCATTTCCGTGTTCATCCTTCGGAGCCTTGTTCTCCTTCTTCACTCGTGGTTTCCTCCTCTTTACTTTGGTCTAGTATGAAAACAATGCCAATTTAAATCAGAAGTGAGCAAGATACTTCAGTGAAAATAAAAAAAACACATCCTTAATCTTCTGGATACTGCCGACAACTTTCTACCAGCTGGTGTCAGCAAAGACAGTAAGATTACGAATGATAAGAGTGCCGATAGAACACATGTGCAGAATTGAACATACAGATAAAGGTCTAAAGTGTTGTATTTGACTGACCTCTGCCCCTTGCAGATCCTTATTTTCAAGTTCCTTCTTTAGCAGCTTGATGAGGTAATCCACTCTAGACTGTAACTGTTTCGCTTGAGGCTTCTTTTGAGGGTCATCTGGAAGAATCTGAAAATGAAAGAAATCTGGAATGATCATCAAGAACACAGAAATAGACATTTCATTCCTTTTTAGATGTATGAAAAAAATCTACTAGGTACTACTGTAATAGTATGAACAGCAACTGAATAAAACATCTGCATTGTAGCTACAATCTGCACTTTGTTTTGTTAATCAATCTTGCCCCAATCTCAAGCTCTCTTTAGTACACACCTTACTGCCCAGTGTGAGATCTGGGTCAGTTTTTATTAAATCCCAGTTGCCATAACCATATTCATAGACCCCCAGCAACAACTGAGCATCATCCTCTATGCCCCACTCTACATCGAAATGGGATGCCTTCACGCGACAGGTCAATTGAAACCTAGGCAAAAAGAAAATGTAGCACATTGGTCTCCCAATAAAATGCCCAATCCCCTACGTTTTGACTCTGATGTTCGTAATTCCTCTCTCTACTTCTTAAAGTGACACAGAGAAGTACAGTAAATATTGTTAAGTAAGAGAGGAAGTGGTCTGTAATTCCATCTCACAATCTGATTTTACAATATAGAGCATACAATACACTACCAGACATCTATTAATCTTTATATATTAAGACTAATACAAGCTGCATACATTTAAAATGAATATAGGAAAACACAGCAGAAATTGACTCTTTCTTTTCGTCTTACTTTTTCCTTTCTTCAAGATCAACAGGTATGGCTTTATGAAATGGCCCAAACTCCTCCTCATGCTGAATAATGGATTTGGCATTGACCTGGACACCCGAAATCTTGATTGTAATACCCCTGCGTTTTCCTGGTCCTTTAACTGTAGAAATTAAAATAAAATAAAAATACTCATATTGTTAAGTTACTTTTGAAGATCATAATTAGATTTCTACGAGATCTATTTCTAATTTTTCTTCCTTAACATGTCAGGCGTCCACGTCAAGTTTAAAGTTTAAGTTTGCTAGGAACTCGGGGGGGGGGGGATTGGGTTGAGAGAATCAACTTCTAAAGATGCCACCACCAATTTGCCCACGAGTCTCATGCTCACGTACCTTACAATGACGAATGTAACGTGACAATTAGAGATTTTCAGATGCTGTGCCTGATGTGATCTGCTTACCCTCGTTTGGGTTTTCTTTCAAGTGCTCCTCATGTTCTTGCACCGCTGCTACGCAGCTGCTGTGAATCAGCTCTCCCAAACGCTTCAGGTCAGCTACAGACTTATCCACCAGCTCTGCATCCCGGGCAATGGCTTCCAACCTGAGAACAAATCACATGCACAGTCTGAATAAATAGTTTACCTTCAAAACTGCTGTTCAGCATCCCAACCCCTCCGTTCTTGATTTCTGCCCATTAAAGTATACAAATAAGACAAATTAATTCCATCAGAAACACCCTTTGGATAGCTACTGTAAAAGTCATCTACATACTTTGTATTTTATAACTTGTACTCACCTATCAAGGGGGGCTCCAAACTTTTTGTAAGCCTTGATAAACCTGTTTTTAAAAAATAAACAAAAAGCATTTAGAAAGGCTTTTTGTTTCAAATTTCAATTACAACAAATTTCTGTATTTTTGGTCACTTGTTTGAACCTTTTAAGAATGTTATACTTGGATCACTCTTACAAAAAGAAAGAAAGCAAGCAGGAACAGACAACAGGTCTCCCTCACCTTCGAATCTCTGCGTCGGTGAACCCCTCCACATTGTTTTTCCGTGTCCGAGGTCTCCCCTTGCGCTTAGGCTTTTTGTCATCGTCACTGTCATCCGTTTCACTTTCTGACCCGGATGACCTCTGCTGCTTTAACTTTGAACCAACATCTGAGTCGCTGTCATTTGCCTGAGCCTGAGAAACACAACTGCATTAGTCTTGTAAAGCACACATACTGCATTTCTTGTGGGGACCCTGCTTGCACTCAGTTTTGCAGCTGGATGTCTTGCAGCAAAAGGGATGAAATATCAATACATTACTCCTTCTAACAAGACACGCATTGGCTTTTAGCCATCGGACTCTCAGCTGTCACAGCATGTTTCCAGTGTAGAGGTGTGCACCACTCTGTGCACCACTCAATCACTTCCCAGGTTACCTTCTTGTTGGAGCTCCTGCTTCGCGGCAGCATGTAGACGTCCTCCATTTCCCTTTGCTTCTCCTCCTCCTCTATCTTCCTCCTCTGATCCTCTGGGATGATGTCATCCCAGTCCCTGGGGTGCCTCTCCTCCAACTCGGGCACACTTTCTTCCATAGTGGAGAAGTTAGCTACCTGAAGAGAGATGCCCAAAAGATACTTTGGTCATCAGATCAGCAATACATGTTATCCAACCTTTAGGTCTGATGAGCAATAGGGAGGCCGTTCCCAGAGCAGATAATTAACACTGTACCCTGGGATATACCACACGCTGATTTATTAAATTGCAATACAATAAAAAGGAACATATCAGTTGTTCTGTGAAGCCGTCAACAGTCGCAATAGGCAGCATTTACATCACAAAAGCCTTACATTATAAGATTTCTTATTACCCAATCCACAGGAATCTACCCTGCTTTTCAGTTTGATGGTTTTCCCTATGATCATGACAGCTGGAGAACACAAACATTTGCTTTAATACCTTGAATTGAGACAGCAGTTCATCAGTGGCGCTCACTGACGATTCACTTTCTCTGGTTTCAGCCAGCCGTAAGATTTCATCAATGTCCAATTCCTAAAAGTAAAACAGATTTTAGAATTTATATTGGTAAGATTGGCAATAAACATTTAAAAGAATAATGCTGCGCAATGAAAGTTACTTCATGTTTAAATAATCTAAATAAATAAAATACATCTATTCTTAATCAGCACACAAGGCAAAGTACTTTCAGAATAAAACAACATATTTACAGTATGTCCAAAACAGAATAAAATCTGAAGATCTTTAATGTTTTAATCTTATTCTTTTGCTGGAGCAGAACATCACTGAGAATGTATAGTATATAAGCATGACTTGTGTCAGTACCTGAGGTTCAGACTCTTCTCCTTCAGCTTCCTTGAAAAGGTCCTCTGCTCCGAACTTTAAGATTGCAGTCAGCTCCTCCTTGTTGAATGGATTTGAACTGTACAGATGGAACATGTCAGGCTTTTTATTTCTAGAGGGCACAATGTCTGTTCATGCTTGCAATAAAAATAAAAGATTAAATGTTTCTTCTTTTAGATAGAAAAACAAAACATTTGAATTCCCATTAAAACAGTTAAAATGCTTACTTTGAGGTTCCTGAGCCGTTGTCCAATACTGTGCGTCCCGTAGTGTCCATTCTCTGGATCACAAGATGGTCCAAAACCATCTTTTTCTTGGCTCGTTCAATAATTTCTTCCTCTACTGTCCCCTTTGTTACCAGACGATAAATGTTTACCTTTGCAAATGACAAAGTTAATAAAATAAAATGAAATAAAGCTGCAAATAAATCCCAGACAATGGTTCTTACAAGATGTTGCACCTCGGTGAATATATCCTGTCAAAATGTCAAAAAAACATGAGGCATGTTTACCATTAATTGAGTTATCTGCTTACTAAATTGAATGAAATGTTATCTGCTTACTAAATTGAGTGTAATGTGCTTGTAGGCTCCCTACCCTAGGCTAAATTACATCATTACTGTGTGCAGTTCAAAAATCATGTTACAAGTGGGCAGGGGTAAGGGTAGAATATTATAAAAGAAAATAAAAACAAAAAAAACACACGTCATACCTGCTTCTTCTGACCAATCCTGTGTGCCCTGGCCTGTGCCTGCAGGTCGTTCTGGGGGTTCCAGTCAGAGTCAAAGATAACCACTGTGTCAGCCGAGGCGAGATTAATGCCCAAGCCACCCGCTCGTGTGGACAGCAGGAAACAGAAGTCCTGCATGCAATGGAGAAGAGCTCCAGTTTCAGACAAACTTTATAAAATCACCTTACAGTACAAATCTATTTCCCTAAACTGCACTTTCAATCACTGTCTTCTACATGGAACCCCATCTCTAGTCACAGCTAAATTGTCCCCTTCTAGTTGAATTCAAATTTATCACTCCTGAACACAAGTCAGAGGGGCTTTGCAGCAAAAACACTGATTTTGCTAAACTGATTTAAATTGACATAAAATAACACGACTGTGTATTTGTAGGAAAACATCTATTTTCCTTTTGACTTGGGTAACGAGTACAGTTTATTAAAGACACTAAGAAATTAACTACAAAGATTTAGTATTCTAGTGTCATCTATATATAAGACTGTGCAAGCAATCAAGTAAGTCACTTCGCCCTCTACGTTCAAGGCTCAAACAGAAAGATTTACCAACACAACATACTCTGAAGTGTTCATAACTTTGTTTGAACTTTCTAACATTACACACACGTACAGTTTCTTTTAGTTTTACTAAATAATTTTTTTTTTCTATCCAAGGCTTTAACATACATTAAAATACAGGACCATATTAAAAAAAAAAAGTAGTACAAGACCTAGTGCTAAAATTAATTCTGATAGATTAAAATCGATTTATGTAAATTTGACATCACGATAATTAAAAATAGCACTTCATTTTACATCACAGCCTTTAAAAATTAAATAGTCTTCCATAGATACCTCAGAACCTTCAGCATTAAAGTGATCGAGTGCTTGTTTTCTTATTTCTCCTTTTATTGACCCATCCAAGCGCTGAAACAAAAAGAAGAGCTATGATTACACTTGTATATGTTCTCTCTTGCTACATGCAAAAAGTGCTCTTCATTATACTTCATTATCATTCCAGTTTTGTTCAGCCAAAGTAGACTAGACCTACACAGCATTATGATTCCAGAACTAAAAACTGAACCACAACCAATTTTAAGACATAATACACTCTCCTGTATTCTCCTTCCAGTTCCCATTAAAAATAACTGCAGATTAAAAATAACTTCTGCCACGATCACTGCGACCAGCAAGCATGGCTATGCAGAAACCCCCCTCACTGACATGTGATAGCTTTAATAACCAAGCCAGCATCTGAAGGTCAGCTTGTTTCGTGGCTTAAATAAAACCATACCATTACTGTGACACACTGGTATATCTGGGTGTTTCTTTACAGTTATTTAGCAGTCAAGTTATTATTAAGTTGTTGGAGATATTTAGTCACATACAAGCAAATTATAATTTCACAAAGCCAAACTTTATTAACATTTTTGTTGAAGAAGCCATTAATGCAAACTTCACCGCAGCACTTAGGGAAATTAAAATGTTCAGCGTGATAATGTTTTTATGCAAATAAAGTTTTTCATATAAAATCCGTATCTGGGTGTTCCGGCTGAACAGCATACACCAGGTCTCTACAAGAACATGCTCTCAGTACCTGGAAAGGATAGTGCTTGATGACCAAGTACTCTGCAATAATGTCCAGCATCCGCACCATCTGGGAGAAGATTAGAACTCGGTTCCCCCGCTCTCGCAACCGTGTCAAGAGCTTGTCCAGGAGGACCAACTTGCCACTGCTTCGGATCAAGTTCTGAAGGAGAGAACAAGCAAGTCTTCATTAAACAGAGAACAAAAACACTCTTGCATCGTGAAAAACAATTCAGAATTAAAAGGTATGAATTGACCTCAGAAAATAATGAAAAGGGGGAGAAAAAAAAACTCACATACCTGTAAATGTTCTGACCGGCTTTGGGTCTCATTCTCCTCCTGTTGTTTGATCAGGTAACTGTGGTTACAGCATTTCTTTAACTCCATGACAATATTTAGGAAGCCGGAGGTGCTTCCTCTTGTCCCCTTGGAGAGAGCCCTGTAATTCCTTGTCAAAATCCACCTATTAAAAATAAACCGATCTGTTATATAAAAAGTGCCCTCACATACAAATAACAATAATAAATTAATAAAAAATTAAACATGTAAATGGTTTAAGAGGTTTACTTGTAATACTGCTTCTGTTGTGCTGACATCTCCACCCTGAGAATCTGTTCCACTTTGGCAGGCAGGGACTTCTCCACATCCTTCTTAACTCTGCGCAGGAGGAATGGTTCCAGAACTTTGTGGAGGCTCTGATAGCCATTGTCTCTACCTTTCCCATGCTCCTCTTCAAAATCCTCCCAGAACTCAAATCTAAGGTGAAAAAAAATTACATTAAATATGTATATATGTGAATTGCATTTATAGATTTTTTTCTAAAACTATCACACTAGGAATGTCTTATTAGGGTTTTTTTTTTTTTTTTTTGTTTTTTTTTAATTAGGGCAAATATGGGACATTTCTAAAATGTACCTTTTTACCACTGGGTGTCACTGTTCTGTGTATTTTAACTGTTTTTTATTTCACGGCAACAGGAAAGTTCCCCTATATTATTATTTTTGTGTGCACTAGAATGTGAGTTATACAGTGCGCTTTTCCTTCCAAATACATAGACATATTAAGTGAAAACATTCCCCCAACGTCTACAGAGAGAATGAAAGAGACCCTTACTTCTCTGGCATGAGAAAGTGCAGCAGTGACCACAGTTCCTTGAGAGAGTTCTGCAGGGGTGTCCCTGTGATGAGCAGACGGTGGTTTGACCTGAAATCGATCAAGGTCTTGTACAGCAGCGAGTCATCATTCTTCAATCTATGAGCTTCGTCCACTGCAAGGAAGGCCCAGTTTATACTTCCCAGCACTGCCTGGTGAAATGAGGGGCAAAGTTTATTAATACCCCTCACGGAACATAACTAGACCAACAAGTTTGTTTTTGTTTCACTTTATGATGAATGGATGAAAAGCTATTGATGGATATATTACACTATGTTGCTTTATGGTTGAATTCTGTGGAAATTAGTTATGTTTCTTGCCATACCTTGTCTTTTAATAGGATTTCATATGTAGTTAAAAGTGCGTTGAACTTAATTCTTTTCGTCTGAGGATGTACCCATTCATAGTCACGAATCTGAAAAACAATATATAGATTTTTTTTTTTTAAACAGTCAAACATTTCATGTTAAACAAACATTTGCTTAATACTGTCTACTAAAAGCAAAATATCAGAAACACATGTTAGTATCTTCCATGTTTCTTACTAGCACAAGAGCTTTGTTTATCCATACTGTGACTGCCCCGTTTAGGTACTATTAACAGAGCCAGTGATGCTCTCTTACTGTATTTCTGCTCATTACATCCCCGAGGTACACCACCACGTTCATATCAGGTGCCCACGTTTCAAACTCCCTCTGCCAGGAAGTGAGGGTTGAGAGAGGCACCACTACCAGGAAGGGCCCATACAGCTGGTGCTGATGGAACAGGTAGGATGCAAAGGAGATGGTCTGAATAGTCTTCCCCAAGCCCATTTCATCAGCCAAGATCACACTATTACACCTAGAACCAAAACAAAAAAGATGATTATGTATGCATGATCAGCAATGAATGAATCTTTCAGAAACTTAGTGATAGTGATTTTCAATGTACTGTAGTAACGTTGTCGGAAGTAACGGATTTGATCCAGTTGGACACTATCAATTAAGCTGCTTTTCATTTGGGTCTTGGTCCTATCTAAGATTCTTACCTGCACCAGGAATGCGCTAGCCAGTTAAGTCCATCTAACTGGTAATCTCTGAGCTCCAGATTGTCTCCCCCTACATATGCCGGCTGCTTCTTCAATGTCACAAACCTTGGCCTCTGTTTTAGTACCTGGCAAAACAAACAATCTAATTACTCAATACTCAAATCCCAAGAAACCCTGCTTAATAGAAGCTGGAATACTACACTGAAAACTTTTACAATTTAAAATTAGGTCGAAAGGTTTGACTAAAAGCTATCATCATAAAATATGTATTTCCCTTTGCTATTCACTCACTTTGCAGTCTTTGAAAGGGATGCTTTTAGAGTTGTTTCTGTTATGGAAGCTGTCTATACAGTGCTGAAATTTCTTTCCAATCGGTGCTCCATCTTCCCAGCTACACTCAGCATAAGGAAGCCCCATCCATTTGCACAGGTATTCTGGCTCATTAGAGGAAATCTTGTGACTGTGAGCTGGGTGCAAATAACCAAGCAATTTTCAGAAAACTGTGCACATTTTTGCAAAAATTCTGAACACAAACAAAGATGTGAGAATGTATATCAAAGAGTTAATATTAATTAATAACAGTGATATCAACACAGTAGAATCTTTTCCTTACAAAAAACATTCTTAAAAAAACACTAATTAAAATCAGAAAACAAGAGCTAAAAAGTGCGTAAAATGTCAGTAGCGATAGAAGTAATAAGAGTAGCTTAGAACAGGATCACTTACAGGGAAAGTCAGAGTGGCCTTGCGATGACTTTCCTGTCTTCATAGCTGCATGACAGAGAAGGCAAAAAAATATGATGTGCACTAAAAAGTAATTATACTACAGATGTGCCTTTAAAAATTCTCACCCCTTCTCCTCCTCTCTGCATATTAAGACGGTACTAGACAGTCTCGTGCATTAATACTGTGTGCATTACTGGTTGCATTGTGGATAAGTGGATGACTTATCCATTGACACATTTTAGATTGTAGTTATAAGAAATGTCAAGAACAAACTAAAAGTGTGTCATCTGCTGCTTATTTGTTCCTTGTGTTTCCCTTACCTATCACTCTCTCAACAATCTGATACTGCTTATTCAGGTCAGTGGTCAGCTCTTGCTGGCAGTTATAATACTCTATGTCTTCAGGTGATGCTTTGGACATCCTGTAGATGAAACACAATATAGTGAGGAAACTGAAAGATCGGTGGGACTGCACAGTGAAAATGTGTGCAAATACATTATCTTACCAGTATTTTACTTCGTCATTCTTTTTCTTAAAATTCTCCTGCTTCTTTAGCCCCTTCACTTTCTGCTGTGTCAATGACTCTATGCTCTCCCAGGTGCTGTGGATATAGGACCAGCCTTTCCATTTTATAAGGTACTGAACTTCCCCCTCATCCTTCTCCGGGTCAAAGTCTGCACAGGGGTCTCCGTTGGCTTCTACAGCATACACAGTGCTTGAAGCACCAGTGGCTGTAAACATATACCAGATTGTTAATATTTTTAACCAACATATACATGATTTCTTTAAGAATTTTTTTTTTTTTTTAAGTGGAGGGAGGAGCCTGTTACCTCCTTTTTTTCCAATCCTGACATCTATCACTTTTTCAATGGTCTCACTGTCATCCTGCTGCTCTTCTGCTCCCTCCCCTGCCATTTCGATGAGGTCGTCGGAGTCAGTCTCAAAGTCATCCTCGTCCTCCTTGTAACTGCAAGGTAAACACAGCTTGCACTTTCCTATAACAAGTAATGGACACTGCATTTCCAACCCTAGTGTACTCATCAACACTATTACATGCCCACTGGCTCTTAAAACCAGTGTACTCTAGATTCGGACTATAGTTTTTATTAGCTCACCTGACATTTTTGGCAACCTGACGCCTTGTTTGTCTTTTGGGGGTGTCGTCATCATCGTCATCATCATCTTCGTCTGAAGAGTCTTGTTTTTTCCGTTTCCGCTGAGGTTTTTGTTTTTTGACAGTGGCTTTGGTCTGTGTTCTAGAAATATAGATATATATATATACAAAACACACATTACACACACGTCATATAATCTGAACATACATACTGTTAAAAAAAGAAAAAAGAAAAAAGAAAATATTGTTGCTTGCAGCAACCTTGAATTCTGTTAGATGTTAGATGCTAAGCAAAAGTATGTACTAGTGGGAGTGATAAGGGAAACTGTTGGTCTGAACACAATCAACGACCCATTACAGTGTTGGAAAGCACTTGCGTTCTTTGCTTCACTACACCCTTACCTTCTGGCTGTAAGTCGTCGTGATCTGACTTTCTTCTCTTCCTGCTCACTCTCTGCACTGCTGGCATCCTCCTCCTCCTCATCCTCCTCCTCCACCTCCTCTTCATCATCATCATCATCATCATCATCATTAGAGCCATCATCTTTCCAGATATTTCTTTTAACACAGAAATATCTCATTCTTAAACCCTTTAAAGAGCTGGCAACTCTAATGCCCACTGTTTCTGTGGCATCAATACTCATAATGCGCACATGGTAAATGTTGCCTGGTCTTTACACCAAGTACCCATTGATGGCTACACCAACTGAGGAAAGGTATTGCGTTTAATGTTTTATGGCGTTTTGAAGCCTCTCAAAATTCATGTGTTTGTATGATAATCTACAGTAAGTTCTTCTGGAAAAAAAAGTTAATACAATGGCAAACTGAAAAAACATATTAGACCTCAGCCACCAACAGCAGATGCCTAGTGCAACTAAATTATACAAGTTTATCACAGGAAGTCAGTCTTAAGTTATTAAACAAACTGTATAGGTTGAAAACATGTGTCTAATTTAGCTGGGGCCAGCCACTCAAAACACTGAATGCATCAAAGTATTACTCAGTAAATTAAATTATGAATACAATCAACACTTACTCTTTCTTCTTTTGTCTTACTCCTCTTCTTTTTGGACTTTCACTTTCAGAGTCACTGCTGCCCTGCAGGTTTAAAAAATAAAATAAAATAAAGGTGCTTAAAAATCAAGACAACATATAATGTTTGGAACACATAACCTTAATGACAGGGTTGTCCAATGGATGCCTCATTGAGCTGTTCTGAAGTAGGTCATTTAGAGATTGTACTACAAGGGCAATCTACATTCTTAAGTAGAAACATATACAACCAAAATGCAGCAAATCTGATGCTTATACATGCAATGTTTAATAAGCTGAAAACTACTGAAGTAGAACCTGAATGTAGTTGCTTTTCCTCTTGTTTTCTGATATATTTTCTGGGATATGGCTTTATAAGAACTCACAGGTAATCAGAATGGCACAGCCAAAAAGAGTGGATAGCTCTGCTTTAAGAACATGCATTTGTTCAAAGAAATGCAGGGAAATCAAACATAGTGAAATGCTGTTGCTGCATACAAGTTTATGTTCTTCAAATTAATTAAAAAATGCAATAAAAACATTTGACAGTCCAGTTTGTAAGACTTCCCAAAGTTGGTATTTTTCACATCATCAGGCACACATGTAACACATTCTTACAAAAATGAACTCATTTTATTTCATGTTAGAAACACTGACCAATACTACTTGTGGTTCAAAACCTCTTTTTTTAGCCATTGTGGGCACTCTGAGAACCCTGTGCCTGCCACTTATAAACAAATATAAAACTGGATGAGAAGGGATCCCTATTAGAAATAAGAGGCTTTAGGTCTGTTGAGCTTCCCTGGGAACATGCAATATATCAGACTCAAAAGAGTTAGTTTACTATTAGTTCAGGCAATATTTGGAAATATTTACAACTGTATAACAAAAGAAAAAGAAGACAGCTGGTACAATTTGTTTTGGAATTTCAAGGTAGAACTGTATTACTGATGTGTTTGTTATGTTTACAAGGGTACAAAGTAGGAATCAATTATGCATTTTATTTATTTCTTAAAACTTTTACAATTCATACTCTAGGACCTATATCAAAATAAAATGTCAAGTTTCATTTAACTTCCAAAATTAAGAAAAAAAATTGTACATTTTAGATGTGCTCTACATATATGGCCCTCCCTTAGCTTAACGTCAAACTGCAGTATGTCAATTAACTTAATTTTTAGATGCGTTTTTTTTTTTTGTGGTCTACTTGTGTGCGAGCTGTATACAATAGTCTAGCGACTTCTAACCATATTCAGAAGCAAGACCCGAGTGTTAGGGCTCACAAATATGCCAAGTTAATTGAAAAGGACCCTTAGTGGACACTAACACTTAAGTGCCGTTTCTGAATGGCCATTATTCTTCTCAGCTTACCTGAGCTCCAAAATTAAGACGAGCAGGCTCTTGTCTGCTCCGGTTCGACCGCCTGACCCCATAAACATCAGGATGTTCTTCCCACATCTGCAAATATAAACAGACCATAAGATGGCCTGCTGCCCTCCCACCAATTTATTCTAATTTTAAAACACGAATTACTTTTACAAAAAAAAGTTACCTGTATAAAAATAACACTTCAAAATAAACAGCCCTAATTATTGTTCCCTTATATTTTGGTTTTGTAGTGTAAATGGGAGAGGGGGACAGTAATAAGTTCTACGTTGAACTCACAAAAGCGTGTGCAATAATGTTACAATGTCATTTTGCTAAACAGTTCAGTATAGAAACAAACAAATGGCAGGTCATGGTTTTAGTAAACTTACCTTGTTTTGACTTGTTAAAGCCTTATAAATTGATTTTTTTTTTTTTTTTAATTAAAAAAAAAGACGACATGTGTAAATATCTTCAAGTTGCTTTATCAATGAAAAACAAAAAAAGTTATGATTTTAAAAAGGACAGTGTGCTGTGCTAGCCCTTCTGCCTAAGAGTGGTACAGCGCTTGCAGTTCATGAGTGAATATTGCAGATGTGAAGACAATAAATATAAGGGAATAATTTACTTATTTTGGGCAAGTTTAAATTTTTTTTAAAAAATCAGCAGTACCCCTTCTAATTGGATTCCCTGAGTGCATGCTGTTTAAGCTAGTGTGCCTGCAATAGCATATACCTGCACAGCTGAATGCAGAGTAAATAGAAACCAAATACCTTCTTAACATCTGCCAATCTATCCTTCCTGCTGACTGGTTTATCTTTGACCTCTGAGGAATTTTGCTGGGATTTTGATCCTGCTGATTCAGATTCTGAATCAGACTGACTTTCAGATTCAGAGCTGCTGTTGAATTCACTGGCATGATCGTTGCCTTTCTCTCTTCCATGCTGACTCTCAGACTGGCTCCCTGACTCAGAACCGGAGTGGTTCGACTCTTCAGAAGCAGAATTGCTATAAGCAAAAACAAACCCAGGCTTATTAAAGGCTACGTAACACAAATGCAACACACCAAGTAAAAATCAAGATTTGATCTGTGTTTTGGGGTTGTGGCAGGAAAACACACACAGCTGCCAACGCTACAAACCCCTTGCAACCATTTTTATAAAAAACTACCATACTTTTCCCCAGTGTTTTATGTTGATTGTAACATTCTGGTTTTTATTTTGAATTACCCATAGAGGCTTACTGTGTTAAAAACTAAAAAATTAACTAACTTGATCTAAGAAATTTGTATTTGTAATATTATCAATAACAAATAATAACCACAACCATATTTAGGGTAGGATCCCCTGGTGCATGTTGACTGTAGTAAATAAACTAATATACTACATACTACCATAACTATGATTGTATACTGATAATAATAACTAGATCTCATATGTTCACCTAGTTCTATTTTACAGCAAGTACAGCATTGTTTGGTTAACCAGATTACATTTTCAAATACCTCCTAAAAATGAATTGGAAGATTTTAACAAAGTAACAGAGGAAATGCGAGGTTCAGTTTTTATTTTATTGCCATTAAAAAATGTTTCCTCACCCCAAGGAGAAAAACAACTTCATAATAATGACTCTTATAAAAGATAAATAAAAATTAATGAATGCATGAGAATTCATTTATCCAAGCTTTAGAATTCAAAAAGATTAAGTATATATTTTAAAACATTTGCATTTATCAGGCCCGGTCATGTGGTAGGCAGATTTTTTACATCACCAATCTCTTCAGTGTGCACTGCTCTAGCTGTCCTGCACTGAGTAATTTCTCTCTGCTGCATGCAGGGGGCAGTGGCACAGCAATACATGACTGAACATGAATATTTCTAATGCTAGAGAATCTGCCCAGTTTATAAACGCCATTTTAAGAAATTCCACTCCACCATCTTACAGCTACAGTTTTAGCCACAGACATGTTATCCCAAAATGGCCAACCTCTGGATAAACAAAGAAGCCATTCTAATGCCCTGCCAATTCAAAGTACAGTTTGTAACTGTCATCATGTGCATCTTGATTAAAATGACTAATTAATTTCAGTAAATCTTATATAAAATGTTAAAGGTAACCCACCCATTAAACTGATGGATGACCGGTGACTGAAGGACTTACCTATAGTATGGCTAATTAAGCTCATAGAAAACTCTGATAGATGAAACTCTGCCAAATAAATAATAATAATAATTGAAAATCTAATTCTCAGCCCACTCATATGTCATTTAGCATGGCTATTATGGAGCAGTGATACTCTATACTGTAGCATACAGCACTAAATGTGGTATCATACATCATAGTGGTGCCTTTTAAAATGTATTCAGCAGCAAACAAATTTAGAAAACTGTAAATCAGACTGTAAATCTAGTTGAAAATGTGCATTCACATCTAAAACTTACCTGTTCATAGTCATAGGCTTTCTCAAAGCATCACTCATAAAACTAATTACAAATTTGAATGCGTATATGTATGTATACACACATATATATATATATATATATATATATATATATATATATATATATATATATATACACATATACATACACAGTGCTCACCCTTTATAACGCTACAGTGGGCAGCCATAATTACAAGACCATGCTGTTTGTGCTCTGTCTTATAACAAATATAAAGGGCTACTGTAATGGCATTATGTAGCAAATGGGAGCCATGACCCTACTGTGTTATAATCGATTCCACATTATAACGAGGTGCGTTACAACGGATGAGCACTATATAATATGCATATATCTAATGTATGTGCATCACAATATTAGGGTCACTGATTTTGTCAGAAATCTTCAATGCATGTATACATATTTAATTAATACATTCATTTTACATATCAATTTGCAATTGAAACATGTGATTTGGAACATTTTATTTTATTTCACAGTCAAATAACACTTAAATGCATTATAAAATATATTTCAGTGCACGTATGTTTAAATTTAACATCACATTCAACCCGGGAATTATTTATCAGTAAATATCACACTGTGACATGAAGGACAGTGAAAACATTTGAAAACTAGGAAGGTTTTTTTTTTTTTTATTTTACTATTCAATTAAGTTTCTATCCTTAAACTTCCTGTCAACTTATAATACCCTTGACGAGTTATAAACAATGGTCCTCCTACTGTATGCCCAGGCATTTATATGGTCAATACTTAAGAGCAGCTGAAAAAACAAGGCACAAACTTCTACAGTGCCTTAAACACATTGCTAAAATTTCTACAGCATTTTAAATGAGGTAGATGTAAAAGGGTTCAGAACAAACACACACTTCACATTTCCATTGGAAAAAAAAGTGTATTACATAGCAATCGTGGGAGTGGGGAGATCGGAGATGGGTAACAAGCGTTGTGGGGGGTTGTATATGTGTGTGTGCGGGCATTTAGGGGTTTGGGTTGCAGGAGTGGCGTGAAAGATATGGGGAGCGGAGGTCTGTCGTAAGGGGTTGGGGCCGAGGGGATATATAGAGGTTTGTGCAAATGACGGGGAGAGTGTGAGACCAGAGTGATTAGAGACAGCGAGAAATATAAAAAGTTATGTTTCCACTTTGCAACATGAATTGTTTTAAAATAAAGTTTTAAAATGCAGCAGTGTTTGTCTTTTGAGAGGGACCAATGTGTACTTGCTTTGAGAATACATAGATCAACTAAACTGCATGGATGGCAGTTGTCCATGACAACCTGAAAATACGAGGAGGCAGGTGTGACCGACACTGGTCCTGGAGAGCCACGATCCTGCTGGTTGTCTGGGTGTCTTTAAATCAGCAACAGCTAAACACCTGGAAAAAATGTTCATGCTGACCAATTAAGAAAATAATTGGTTAATTAAAAGGTGGAACAAAACCTCAAGGCCCTGCAGCTCTCTGGGACCAGAGTTTAACCCCCCACCAGTGCTAGGACAGTCACCAAGTATCAGAATTAGTTTGTAAAATTTCAGTTCATGTTCAACATTATATAAAAAAAAAATTAAATTAAAAAAAAAAAACATGTATGCATGTTCAATCAAACGCTTCCGTGCTTCACTCTAGATACCTGAACAAGCAATAGCTGCACTGCCAGCTGACAAAGGGAAACAAGGCATTATGCAAACACTGCTATTCACAGACCAGCAGTGACGTCAGTAGGTGGAACAAGGAGAAGGATTGCTATTGGCTCCGATGTTGCTAAGTAAGCAGCCAACCAATCACAGCTCAAAGCATACACTTGGCAACCTTTGAACCACATCCCACTGTAGCTTCCTGCAGCTCTATGCACACATACACAGTGAGCAATGCAGCATGTCTGCTGAGCTAAGCAGCACAAAGCAAGAGCCATTTTGTGAGACTTTGAAGTGGACCTGCAGCCATTTAGTGTAAAAAGATGAGCATTTACAAATAAAAACAATGAAATGCAACATCTTTTCTTCATTTAAAAAAAAAAAAACACGTCACCACCTTAGGGAAAGGTCATTTTGCACATCAATTTAAATTGAAAGCCAAGACTGAGCTAATGCAGCAATAAACTGTTGCAATAAGCCTATTTTACACATCTACACCTTTATAAAATGGCTGCCAAAAAGAGAAATCTTAGCTGTATAACATCTGTGAATAAAAGCTAATTTAATACTGCCGAAATATTTTAAATGTCAACAAAATTAACTTTGCAAGAATAATAGTTTTAAAAGGTTTAAATGCTTAAATTCAATATATTGATAAGTGATTTATCAAACAATAATTCCTTATTTGAATAGAGGACTAGGCTACAAAATGCTATGCAATCTATTAATCAATTAACATTGTATTACACATTGTATAAAATACATTTGTTTCACATCACTTACTCTCAATCTGTACACATTAATCATTTCAGGACCAAAACTAAATTGTGCCGATTCACTCTGCCATATTCCTTAAGATAAAATTCAAGGATGTAAATAAGACTCCTACTGCAAAGCCTTTTCCTCCATTCCAGGTTTTAAAATTAGCTACAGTGTATAAGTAACACGCTCAGCTGTGTTATTAAACATAGTAAAATCTGGAATGGATCAATCTGTATTGCATGGGAGAAGTATTCCCAGCTTAAAATTGGTCGGGAAAACAAAACTGACAAATGTTTTATGTAAATCCAAGTATACTTGCATATGTATGTGGCAGAAATATTTTCCAAGTTAAACATGTTTAACTGACACAAAACTCCAATAAATAAAATATGATGTGTTCATCTCATCAGCATTTCACAAACTTAGCAGTCATGTCAAGAAATACTGGGTCCACCACAAATCTTTAACTCATGCATCAAGTTTCATAAATAAACTTTTTTTTTTTTTTTTTTTTTTTTTTTTTTTAATATATAAATGAAAACAGATTTTCAAAAACAAACTTGGTTAAATAGTTGTGAATTGCCCCATACTTTTCCAGGATCATGCTGCTTCAAGGGGCATTAAAAGTATGCATTTGATGGAACTATCTCAGTAATATTGAGAGCATATATGCACATGGAATTTCAAGAACAGAGATCAGCCTTCAACACTGGATTGACTCTGTATCTACCTTCCAGAGTTCCCTGCTTACCTGCGTATTTGAAATCCACCAGTGTAGTCAACCCTTTAAATGCTGAAAACAGTAATCATGCAACTACTAATGAAGTTCCATGACACCAGATTCTTAAATGTGTGTACACAAAATACTAAATAAACCAGGATAACAAGTGGAAAAACTGTATGGTTAAAGATACCCACTATGGAAGACATGAATACCACAATACCAAATATAACAACACTTCACAAAACATTCTTGCACATTTCATAAAACATGAAAATTCCAGTTAAACATTTTTAAAACTTCCATGAAAATGTCTACAGACATGCATACACACCCATGTTTATTTATAAAGAAGAATTGTATACATACATAATCATCTCATAGTTGCAGATTACTTCAACAATAATATTGTTATGCTTACATAAGCATTCTGTTTTTCTAACTCCATTAAAACACACATTTAAAAGCACCCATAGGCACCGGTTATATGAAACAGGGTCAAATGGTACACCCAGCAACACTACAATTTATCAAATAAATGACATTGCTTTAGTTGTTTAAATGTAACGTTAACCAAGTAGAACTGTTGATGTCGTTTCTCTATAAATAAACAACATATTTTGAGAAAACATGCATGCATTTTCACATCAAGTTTGTATAAGCAACTCATTAGAATTTACAATATAATCATCGTGCAATTAAGAAACCAAGTACCTTCGTTAGTAACAAAGTACTCTACTGGGGATTTTATTTTCTGTCAATCTTGGAGTGTGGTTTTGAAATTGTTTAAAAAGTCGTACCCTCATCTAGGTTATTTTTGCAAATATCGTTTTGTCGATTAAAATGTAAACCAAGACTTGGAATACAAACGAATCGTTCCTACAATAAATGCAATGTATTAATTTATCCATTCAGTGAACATCGTGTAGTAATATGGCTTGCTTTTGATAACATGTGGAAATGAGTAAATCTTACAAATATATTTTAAAGCAAATCTGCATTGTATGTAAAATGGTGCAATGCAGCAATGACTAACCACCAAGGTCATTTAGTGCAGTTAAAATCGCTGGAAAATATTTCAAGTTATATTATACTTACAGAAATACAACATACATGACTATTATTCAAGTGTGCATTAGGATACACGGGGCTTTATATGGGCCTTAATCGTGTCTTAAGTTTAATAAAATGCTAGCAAAAGTAGGGTGTGGCAATGAAAGAATCCCAAGGTCATTTATTTAAAATACATATAAAACCGAATAACGATCCGATAATACTGAATACAGGTGAGCATCCATGCTTGTCAAGGTACACAATGGAAAGAGATACCAAAAAAATGGAATAAACTTTAAAAGATCGTACCTTGATGCATTGCTTTGCGTTGCGCCGTCCTCTTCGTGTTTTTTGTTCTTATTCTTAATCATGTTTTTAATCCTAAAAACGTTTATTGTTTTATGATCCTCTTATGTCCTGGCATTTACTGTCAAAAGTTAAAAGAGAGGTAAGATCTTCCGTAAAATTCCATCTGCTTTTTTTTTTTTTTTTTTTTTGCCCGACAGCAAACCCTCGACGTTGCGACAGCATTGTTGAAACACATATAGCATTGCCTCGCATAATACAAAGAAACAAGTTGACATTAAAAGTAATTTTATAAACAATAACACACCTGGTCACCACAGCATCATCCAAAATTTACATCCAAGCTCACACGAGTAAAGATTTCTTAACACACCACGTATCAATATGGACAGAATTATAACTGCGTCATCGTAGAGTGCTCGACATGTTAAAAGAAAAACACAAAAACACAACCAACAAAACTGATGATTTAATGAATTAAAATGATAATTGTAAACATACCTATTCCATGTACAAATCTGGTCGATCGTGTTACTTCCCAGTCTGCCAAGTTGGTTATTTATTCCATAATAACATTCGCAAAACGTAACATGTTGCTTTAATACGTCCTTAAATATGATATTTGATCAAAATAAATAGAAAGTGTAATCGGGGAATGCTGATCATTAATTAAGAAGCGTCCGAGAAGCGCCCTACCAGTGCGCACAAAAATGGAGGGGCGCCATGGCTGCTAGTGCTGGGAAAACAACGACCCGCACATACAGGCAGTGTACTGTATTTCTCCCCGCGATAAAGGCGTAGAAATAAAACAAAAACGCTTAAATACAGCAAGATTACAAATACGAGATGTCTAAAGTTAACAATATTGCAGATTAACGTCACCCACTGGCCCCTGGGGCGGCCCAAAAGTTGCCGAAAGTTACACAAAGTGGCAGAAAAGCTAAGCGAGTCTCAATGCACTCCTCTCCAAGGCACAGCCACCATCAAGAGCTCCTTCCCAGCTCTGAGAGCTCTGCCTTTGACTGACGCTCTTTCCATTTACCCCAGGACTCAGGTGATGTACCAAAGACCCACCCCTTTGATTTTTTAAATAAAATTCCAAAAATGAAAGTGGTCTTCTTCCTCATATATCACCTTAACCTCAACTAAACATCTTGCCATTGACCATCAAGTTACCATTAGTCAAAAAGTAGTACATTTATTCTTTTTTTCCCCAGTGTTTGGGCAGATAATTGTAATCATGGAGCATAATGGACTTCCTGTTAAGACAGGAAATGATCGTTCTGGGGCCATTTTAAAACACCACAATACAGCACTGGATACCATGACAGCCTCCTCCAAACCCCATTTAACTCTTTGTGCTCATCTTGTTTTTTAGATTCGTAACAAGACAACAAAGCCTGTTGTGAGGTAGTCTTTAAAAAAGGCATAGTTTATTCTCACTATCACTGAAACGTACACTACTGGTCCTTCAATAAATTAGGGCACGTATTAAACAGACAGGCCTTTAAAAATGACCCTTTGTCTCATATTAGGGCAGCACTGGTAGAGGGCAAGGGATGACCATGCCAAGAGAAGGTTGGACTCAGGTGGAGGAACCCCCAAATAAAACCAAGCAGCGAGTGGTTATAACAGGTTTTTGTCTTAATAGGTCTACAGGATTGAGATCAAGTACAGTATACATGCAAATGAAACAATTATTGGGCTTGGTCAATGGTTTCCCAATAAACAACTCATGGGAAAGGCCCATAAAGGCTACTTAAATGATATTTTACTGAGTATTAGATAACTTGCATGGCATTCAATATATTTTGATAATCGTATTAGGTATACACAACAGATGTTAAAAGTATGACCACTCACTCAAGAGTAGTTAAAGCAAAACATTACAATCCCAAAACCACCAATTCACTTTATGAATTTTAAAATATAACAGCTTCATGCATTCAAACCAACATTTGATACACCAAGTCAAATACAGTTTGTTTTCTTAAATACACCAGTAATGTTTACATGTAAATATGCAACAAAATAAAGAATCTGCAAAGCAAATAGCTGATTAGTTTAAAAAAAAAAAAAAAAAAAAAAAAAAAAACTTTGCACACAAAACTTGTTCAGGTCATTAAAAAAGCCACCATTGTTAGATCCCCGTTTGGAGCAGTTATGCATCGCTCTCTCAAGAAAACAACATTACCTTAGAAGCATGAACAAGACACCTGAAAGTCACATTAACATCAACTAAAGGGTACCCCTTTAACATCCAAAATCAGGTTAATTACTCCACCATGGGGAAAAGCTAGAACCAATAATGCACTATTGTTTGGGAAATATCCCAAAGAAGTTAACACAGATGAGGCATGAATTTAAATTAATTATATTTTATTTTGTATCCTTCAGAGCAATCCAACAAAATATTTGTATGCTTCAAGTATACAGAGTTCAAGACATCTCCCCATGAAAAATGATTCAAATATTCAGTTACACACTTTTGCAATTCAGACAAATAGCCATTGCATTTTTTTGTAGATTTAAAATAGCTTCCAAATATGAAATTAATCTTATAAAAAACATGGCATGTACAAATGCAGTTTATCAACAGAATCCATTTTGAGTCAATGAAATCAGCCTTGCCATATGATAGTTGTCCCAAAATCACAGATAAAGGAGGCGCCATCTTGGTGACATACCAGTAGTCTCCACTTGAGAATCTCCTCAGTTGTACAGGGTCTTTATGAAAATTTGAAGAAGGAAACAAAAAAAAAAAAAAACACAAAAAAAGGATGTTGGTACATGGCCAAAAAGATTTGGGGGTTTTGGTAAAGACAACAGTCCATATACAGTACAGTAATCTTGCCTTTAAAGTGGTGGTTCACCAACCCTCCCAAAAAACAAGACAAAACAAAAGAAAAAAGCAGAAGTTCCAACACTGCAAACTGACATCATGCAACACCTAACGCATCCATGCATCACCACAGGACTCCCCTACCCCTCGAACACACTACAATAAAACATGAATTAACTTTTCGGAACTTCTAGATTCAAAACATAAAACATGCAACAAGATCTCAAATAAAAGGATCACACTTCTTATAATGGGCAATGTATCCATAAGATTCAACTCCTACCAGCTTTGATGCAACCAAAATGTAAATCTACGCATTTGTCCTCAACTGTCCCTTAAAGTGGAGGCTCCTCAAAGTTACTGACAAGTCACTACATGTCTGCTAGTCCTAAAGCTTTATATTCATAAACAGACGAGATGTATTTATTTAGATAAAATAAAAACCCTTTAAAAAGCACACAACTGGGTAAGAAACTAAATACACACAAGTGAGGCCTATCATTTACAGCAAAATGGATTCATATTGCTGGCTTGATCTTGAGACCACACTTAAGACTATAAAGCAGTATTCCTGTGCAAAACAACAACATCCCACAAACTTCCTAGCATCAGATTCTAGAGAGTCTTCCATCATTACAAGTTTTTCATAAAACTAATAATTGCCATCCATTTGAAACAGGTAAGTTAATTTCCATAAGAACCATCACACTTAAAACAAGGAAACTCAAAGTAGCCAAGAAAGGAGACCAACATTACAATCCATAAAACTTTGAAGGCAGTTTTCAAGATAGCAACAATGCAACAGCGCAAGGGCTGCAGTATCACATTACTATAAAAGTAACAAAGACTATAAACCAAGTTGCATAATACCTTCAACGTAATCACTATTTCATATGTATATTCTGCTTCCTTGAAATGAAAGCAAAACAATGCATATAACCAATGCCTCAGATATAACCAAAAGCCCTTGCCATCAGAAGCAAAATTAAGCTAACATTTTCTAAGCGACTTGCCAGGCCATAAATTAAATGAACAGGAGAACACAGTAGACCTCACTTTGATACAACACTTCTCCTCCCCTAGCTCCAAGTATAATTTCTTCCAGTGGCATAGATCAGTCATTAAAAAGAGCCACCAAAAAAAACTAAACAAAACATGGAAAAACCTGTAGAATTAAACCAAACTTGAAATATATATATTATATATATATATATAATATATATATCTATATATATATTATTATTATATAGTTATATATCTATATATTATATATATATATATATATTCCACACACACACCACACACATATATATATAGAGAGAGAGAGAGCGAGAGACGCACACACACATACATACATATACACACAGCTATGGCCACAAGTTTTGCATCACCTACATTTTTTTGGATTGAGACATAACTATAAAACAAACCATTTATATATTTTACTTATGTAATCAAAGAAACTACAAAATGGTATAACAGTACAGTACTTCATGTTAGATTTTGAAATGTAAAATTTGTCATTTTCTTAAACTACGAAGCTGTATGCAATTCAATATGTTAACGTAATAGCTCAGCAGGTTTTATTCAACTTTATGAAGCAAAATATGTTAATTATATAGGGTGATGGAAAACTTTTGGCCAAAACTATCTATATATTACACACTGTTCCAGCTGGCATTTGTCTAGGAGAAGTATACAATATGTACAGACTATATTGAGAGGGCTATATTAAATAAATGTAAAAGCCCACCACTAATACAATTGTGTTCATTCATGAAACAATGAAATGGACTATGAGATTCCAATCAGCTGCCAGTTATTTCCCTACCCACAAATTTTGTTTGGGAGACAGCAAGGTCCTATTTAAATGTGTTCAATAAAATCATTTAGCGAGGTATAATTCACCACTTGTGTTAGGACACCTCAGTTCACACTGCCAGTTTAAACAGTGGAAATTAGTTGTTAAATTTATCAAGTCACTGAAATATGAGGAGCATGTATAACATGTTCACGCAAAGGTTAATTGGGTTCAGGAAAACGTTTCCCCAAGATATATACTTTCAACATATCAAAAGGAAAAGAATGGAGACCCCTGTATTTGAGAATGGTTGTGTGGGTCAATATGTGCTCATTTAATTCAAAAGGAAGCATCCAAAATGAGATTCCAATGAGAGAGGCATACAGAAATACTAGAACTAAAATGCAAAAGCAAAAAGACTTACCAAGTAGTCTTGTTCGTGAATATCTTCTTGACCGAAAATATCTTGCAAATCAGCAGCGCAGTGCTCGACTCTGCAGGGAGAAGCCATTACAATTATTTCAAACATTAATACATTTGGTGAACTTTGCAGAAGTTTGAGCTTTTGGTGAACTCTGTGAATATTTACATTTAACTTGTTAAACTAGAATCTACTAAAATAACTTTGTTACGTTCTCTTGAAAATCTTCAAGTTTTGTTCAGCGTCTTGTTTTATGGGCAGTTTATGCTGTAGGCCTCAGTACAGAAACTGTGGTCGTGTTTGACTTCTAATTGAGTTTCTTTCCTGGTTTGTGGTGGAAAGGTTGTGTGGGTTCCTTTTGAAAGTTTATATTGGTAGACATACACGTCATCACTTCAAAACAGTGCTCTTTTGAAAGTAAACATCGTTCACTTCATCACAAACTTTCAGAAGTAGACAAACTACCAAGCTGAACTGGGATACATTTAAAATCATATCTGCTATGTGGATTAGGTCATTGTTATGATACATTTGCATCAGCCCTGTGTGTCACAAAATGGACATCTGGTGGTATACTGCCTTGCTGATGTCTGTTTTAGAGCAAACAGTCACAGGAAAATTCAAGCCAATGGTCTGGCAAAATCTGACATTGAAAGCCCATGACAGCATAACCTCCTTCAAAAACAGCCTTTGAATCTGATCCAATTGTGAATGAAAACAACCCATTTAAGGTACTGACTCAATGTATACATATCATATAATCAAATCTTAAATCTGATTAAAATGCACAGGTTCAGATTTCTCATGTGAACTCTGCACATTTGTTTTTGGATTTGAACTACAGTTTGTACTTATTTGTTTGACTGGACAAGAGTAAATCCTGGGAAAAAGTGATACCATTTTTGAATGAATTTGTTTTCTCAAATCTCTACAACACACCTTGGGGTGGGGGGGGGCAATGTCTGACGAGTGAAAGAGGTTAGGGAGGTGCGACTTGTCTTTGGGGTCTCAGTCCATCCTGATAGAGGCTCCCTCATGAGAGGGGTTAAGCCTCCAAGCCACCACCCACAGAAGGGAACACTGCTTCACAGGTGCCAGTGCAGCGGTACTTGGTAAATGGGGAGGACTGTTTGAGCAATGCAGATTTTAAATTACTGAAGTTTCTGAATATGCACAGGAGATTGTGCCCTGCGGAATTTGGCTCTATCAGAAAGTGTCTTGGTGTAAACGGCACAGTTCAGTTTACTGCCGTTAGTTTACAAGAATTTGCAAGTGTGGCAGTCATACTGATAGGCCTGTTTTTTAACGTGGTTTATTTATATTTGTTCAGCTATGACGATTATACTTCTTAATTATGCATTCAGGGCCAGGAGTTTAAGTATCATTATTTCTATGGGTCTTTGCCAAAGTTTTACCTTTACCCATAATATATAATTTTACCAAAACTTAATTTACAGTGATGGGGGAGGCTCATTAAATAAATAAAATAGTGTAATAACCTTTGCTCAGCTAAACTACCCAATTAACTTTTGTAATTAGGTTTAAAAAATAAGACAAACACAACTAGCAGAATGCATTGCTTCTCACTTCCTGCAAACATATTGAAGTGGAACACAAGGAAAAGACCAAAAACCAAAGACTTTAATATTCAAATCAAGCTTCTTTAGCACTCTTTGGAGGGGCAACTATTTGTTGCAGTTTAAATGCTAACAAGTAAGTATTTTTGTTATTGAAAGACTCAAGTTAAATGATAACTCTGCATGTCGTTGCTATACAGAATCTGTATTTGGTAAATTTGCTACAAGCAATTAAGTTTGCCCGCCAGCATCCTCAATACAAGTTTTTTTTTTTTGTTTTATTCCTTGAACGTTGTGAACTGCAACATACGTTTCAAATTAAACATTTTGGTTAAAAAAAAATACAAAAAGTCTGAATGCTTACTTTAAAATCAGTTGAACCTGAAGACTTCTTTATATTAGGAAGATTTCTTCTTGCCTATTAATAAAAATGACAGTGAATCTCTATTGCATTACATATCACCCTTACATAACAACATGAACACCAAAACATACAAAACTTACATCGGACATCCCAGCTGCTGCTAGTCTCCCAGACGACAAATGCTCTTCATGCAAATGCGACAAATCTAAGAAAAACAAAACAAATATGTATGCGGGAACAATTTAGGGTAAGGGATTACACCCAATATATTTATTGTAATTGATATTTACACATTTAAAAAAGATATTACACAGTAAAGAAACAGCATATAGTTCTTAAATAAGTAATTGTTATTATCTCATCCTACTGGTCACACAAAGAAACAATGTGGCTCCTCTCAAGTAACCTGCCCCTTTATTCAAAACCATGGAGATGCATACCAAGAAGTGTGACTTTTCTGCCATAAACATGTACTGTATGGAATATCAGACTGATTGAACAGACAGAAAAAAAAAAAAACCACAGCTGAACATTTTAAATTATTATTTCCCTATTCGAATCATATTAATCAGTGGCACTGTGGTTTACCTTCAAAAAAGATTTATTTACCTGCTAGAAGGCGGCATTCACCTCTTGTCTTTCTCCCATTGCTTGGAATACATCCTAAAAAAGAAGCCATCAAGTTATGTTAATTAGGCCATGAGTGTGCCAATAATTTACTAACTAAAACAAGCATACGCAGATTCAAAGTGTCAACTGAATTTGAGACGCACCTCCCCCCCGAAAATAATTAGCCCATTAACTGAAACAGTATGTTGATTGGAATTTGAGTTTCCCCTTAGATGATATTACAACTGCAGTGCTTTAACTATCTGACCAAGAAAACAAATACTATTCATAAAAATAAAAAAAAAAAACAGCTGAACTGAAATAGTACATGACAGTTAAACCTAACCGGTTTGCTTTACATCAACGTGAAATTAAATCTCAATGTCCTGCTGCTCACTTAACCAATATAAATATGGATATATATTATTTTTTAAATGAATTAAAAAGACTAAAATACAAACTAAAAGGGGGCTATTGGGTGTTATGCCCCACCCCCTAATAAAACAGCATTGATTATTTACTTTTTAATTCAACCCCTGTAAAATGACTGCCAATGGTTACAGCACAAAGTATAATACTGCACTGATGCCACTGTTCTGGTGGAGTTTAAAGAAATTCAAGGTTATACAGAATCGCTGGTTGCCCTGCCATGGGCACCTATTAACCCTTTTCTAAAATAGTTTTCATCCTTCAAACACCAGCAAAATTAAACAATAAAAAACATGTCTGGGTTATCCACCTTGCCCTTGCTGATGGTAAATTAATCCACTTAAAACATATAATTGTACACATAACTGACAAAGTGATCTTAACCAGAACATGAATTCAAGAGATGCAGGTCAAAATTGACAATTTGGCAATAAAAACTAAAAAGTGCCTAATTCAGTTTAAAAATGGAATTCCTGCCTGAGAGCAGCATTGCCATTTATTTATTTATTTTTTAAAATGTTTGCTTGTTCTATGGGGTGTGAAATAAATATCTAGGGATTTAATCTTGTACATAGTTAATTAAAAAACAGACTATATGATAACCAAACAGCCTGATCATCTACTAAACATTAAGTAGCTTCTGCTCACTTCAGATACCTGGATCTAGAACCTATTGAAGGAATTGTCATCTCTTAAGAGGAACAAAAAAGTACTGTTTTTCTGTTGGAAAAATAAAACAGGACTGGGACCAAATTCACAAGGTAATTAACAAACTCAAAGCATATTGCTTGAATTCACGTTTAAGAAAGCAACCACCCTAAATATATTGAAATAGTAGTCTTATCTGAAAAGGGGGAAACGTGTATGTGAAGAGTTTCATAAGTGCATAAGGTTAATTTCCCCATACTAAAATCGTATTTGTTTATTTCATTCATTTGTTACTTTGTGATAAACTGTTTATTCTGTCTATATTCCCATGTTTTTCCTTAAAATCTTAAGCAAACAACCAGAATTATACTAATTATGTTTAAAGTATTTTTTCCCCTTCATCTGGGTCATAAAGAGTTAAAAGCCAACACCCATACATCCCCCCCCCCCCCCCCCCCCAAAAAGAACATCTTTTCTTTCTTTAAAACAAAAAAATGAACCAAGGTGTTGAATGAATAACAGTTCCCCAAATATCACAGTCCAAATACATTCATACAAGTCTCTTCGAATTAGTTATTTGTATTGGCCATATTTTAATAATAAATACATTTAAATCTAAAACAATTCGAAGATTCAAAAGTTATTCTTAAATATATTCTGGAGGCTTTTTAAGCTCAATGCTGTCTGAACCAGGTTTTCATAACACACTGCATATCCTCGATTATTATTTTGCAACAAAATATAAAAAAGTTAAATAAAATGTAACAATTATTTACAAAAAAAAAACAACAAATTTTGTTGCAAATGCTATTTTTTTTTTTTTTTTCCATAACTGAAAAGATCTCTCAAAGTTACTGTTTAACAAGCTCTCCTGCTTTGCTATCCTTATTTTTACTATTTTTTGTTTCAATTCCGACAAGGACATTTTGTTCTTCTCAAGGACAAAGCACATTAAAAATGCGTAGCTTCAAAATGTGCACCTTTTTCCTTCCAAATAATATTATCTCTTTCTAGTTAATGTAACATCTAAAATAAACCTTTTTTTTCTTCAAAAATTCGGCATCTAAATACTATGTCGTCGGTCTGGAAAAGAACATTTAAATGCTGCCTTTCTTCTCTTGGCTGAAGCCTCACCATAGCCATTTTAAACAAGGTTGAAGAACCCTCTCTCTTTTCCACCATTTTGTCACATCTCTAACACACGCCTGTTCCGAGTTTAAATCGCCAGTATTTTTTTTAAATGTCTTACCCTAACTTGGCTGAAACGTTTCTTCTTTCTCCCCTGCGCTCTGCCCCGTTTGCTTCCCCGCTGGATCTACTTGTTCTTTCGTTATTTTCTGTCCCTGCCATTTCGTGCTATGGGTGTGCGTGATCCTGCCTGTGAGGAGCGTCCTCCCCCTGCCTCTGCTGCTTCTGCTCGGCTCACCAACACGGGCTGCCCTTCTCTTTACTGCAAACCCAACACAACTTCCTCCAGAACACAGGGATGCTGGGTAGCTCCCCCTCCATCCCTTCAGCGATTGGCTGTAACGTCGAAAACGTCAACTGAACATTATTGTTTGTATTTATATTATGCATTTATTTATTTATTTATTTTACCAGCGCAGAAAATAACGAACTTGCCTTTTTATATATTTTTAAACGAACACATGCTCGAAAAGTAAAAAAAAATAAAAATAAATAAGAACAATGCGATAGAACAACGAAGCCAATTTCATTCACAATTAATATATGCCGAGTGGCAATTCATCTACGCTATGCCCACCTTGATTTGACAGTCTACAAAAAAGAAATAAAAACGTTATTATTTTTATTTATCGTAGTATTAGCTTCGTTCTGTTATGTAGTCGTCTGAATGAAGCAGACTTGTTGAAAATAAGTAATAAAATAGTATATTTTGTAAGCGCGGTTACTTACCTCGGATTACGCTTGTGGCTCAGTTGTTTAAATCTTGCGCAGCTTTCCTTTGCGCGGAGCAGTCACCGGGTCCCGCAGAGAGAGGTCGGCTGTTGCATTCCTGTTTATTAATTTGTTACACCAGCTTTAGTTTTGTGGGTTTAACTATTCGCTATTTTTTTTTTCTTTTGTATTGTTTTGTTCTCTCCCTGTATCTGCTCGATTCCCCCGATTCAAACACTTATTAAAACACATTTTATTTAAAACTTCAAAATAGAATTCACCTGTACTAAAGCGTCGTTTACAACAATTATTTATTTCAATATTTTAACCAAATACATGTATTAATGAGGGTAGACGTATACACATACATGTACACACCACGGTATTTTCTACGTGTTAGAAATATTTAACCTAAAAAAAAAAAATAATTCTCTACAAAAGAGTCATGGGGACTTCACAGGCGATAGCAAATAATCGTGCATACATGTCATTTCATGTTACAATATACGAGTCGACAAAGTGTAAATACTGACTAGCCTTGCTGAAGAGCAGTCTACTTTATAAATTATATTGTTTCGGTGGCCCCGGTTCAAAGTGCGTTCTGCCTAAAATATATAAACCTAATCTCAAGTGCGCTACACACCAAATCACACCCCACTAACAAGAGCCTGTTTGTAATGAACATGGCCACTCAATTGCCTCTCAAGCCGGACAGTGTGGGTCCATTATACAGCTACACATTCTTGTTGTCACTAGCAACAGTACATGGACTCTATTCTACAGATACTGTTCATGGTTTGTTTTGTTGCAGTCCTCCTACATGCTAACTCTGCTGCATGAATATGTGCCTCTCACACCTATCCTTTGACACAGCGTTTGCATGGGGGTACAAAAGGCACATCATTGACCTTAAACCATGGCAATAGCTAGTTCCGGAGGACCTGAATGTGTCACATGACTGGGAAACTTTTTTTTTTTAACTTTTTTTTTTGGCAAACCAGTGTGAGATTCTTAAAGTAGGAGTTGATCTGCAACAGCAAAGTGGCCAGACTGCAATTATGAGGCCACCCTGTGTGTGAAGATCCAGTTCAGACACTCACAATACAGCCGTTAAACCTCATTGCAGAAGCACTACAGAGACCGACTCCACCCCACCACTGACCAATCACATCCAAGATGTTAAACCTCTTCTTGGTCACTGAATGCTGCAGAAAAACAAACTCTGCCTAGCAACAAGAAGAGTGAGTGAGTGAGTGAGTGCCTTGTGTGTGGCACACTGTCCACAAAACAATGATACAGGATGAAAAATAGAAAAGGAACTTTAAAAAGCGATATTTAACTTTAAGAAATAAATAACTATACATTTTTAATAATATGCATCATGGTGTTTTTATGTTTAAAATGTACTATTCACCCATTTTGCCCTTTTTCATTTCTAAGTTACATAATGCAGTTAAGTAAATCCATTGTATTCCACGTAAAATAAAACCTGGTTCTGATGGCACTCTGCAGCAAAGCCCACACATGTGGGTTAGCCTGTTCCAGCAGAGTTGAAAAGATTCTCCACTGACCCTGTAACCAGGAGTTTTCAACTGGGGCTAAGGGGCATAGGGGATATGCAAGACGACTCAGGAATTATTTAGATTATTTTTTAAAGGTATTATACATTGTATATAAACCACTGTGGAGAAATATTTCATTTTTGTTTAGCGGCTCAAAGTGAAACGTAGATTTAAAAAATGTTGTACTTATGCCTGGTTTCGATGATTCCACTATATGGGTGTGAAGCAGGGTCTATGGAGATAGCGTTGTGCTGCTCATCTTAACTGTTTTCAACTTGTATTATTAAATACTAACCAAAGCACAAGATTTCGGCATTAAACGTATATAAACTAAACATAAATAGTAAACACAGTACTCATAGTTCGACGGGTTTTGTTTTATTTATTAGGCGCTTCTTGCAGAAAACTGCAAAGAAATAGTGTAACTGCAATATTGTGAGGCTTTCTCCTGCTGATTCGTTTTGACTTTTTTTCAAGTCCGCATGATGCTACTGCCTGCATACCGACCTCGGTAGCTAGGCAACGGTAATAGGATCAGGGCTCAGCTCTCTCCCCTGGAGCCTCACTTTCACAATAATTCCTGCCACGTTGGCAGTTGTTGCGTGATGGAAAATTACTGCAGTATTTCTCTTAAAGGGACAGTGTCCCTTTTTTGTATAACCCATATATATATATCTGAATTATCAAAATGTCTTCTCGAAAATATATAGATAGATTTGAAAGGCTGCCCTCGCAGTTTTATTTATCCTCGGATAATGCTTTCATATTTACGCACACCCGAAGCACACATCAAAGTCTCCTGTTATTTTCATTGAGCTCAATTGTGCTTCCTCGGTGTGAATCGGTGTGCAGGAAAGTTAGGAAGTGATCTGTAGGCGAACACGTTCCCCAGCTCTGACACCTCAGCCTTTCTGACATTTACATTGTCAAGATGACAAACAGAAAGTTCAAATTCATTAATTGAATGAACACTCATACAGCTGTTGTTTCTAATTTAAACTTGTAATAAAAATATCTTTCAGTATTGCATCATCAAGGAGTTATTTTACTATTTCTATTTTACACCTTTTAAAGAAATTAATAACCTTTTGGAGAAATTGTGTAACCTATGGAGTTGTGTGTGTGTGTATATATATATATATATATATATATATATATATATATATATATATATATATAAACACACAGTACTCATAGTATAGTATATATAAATAGTACATAAATAGTAAACACATAGTAAACATAAATAGTAAACACAGTACTATAGTATAGTGTATATATATATGTTCACATATATTTGCCTGTACGGAGAAGCAGCCCTGCCTGCATACTGGCTATCTAAAGGCGGCTGGCAGCTTGTTATTTTCATGTTATGTAAAACAACTGCAGGGAGAATGTTATTTTTCAAGTCAGTCAGCTCAGGATTTCTAAATTTAGTTGCGGGCCTCTGTTGCCAAGGAAACTGGTCTTGTGGGGATTTTTTGTTCTTCAGTGCAGGGCTCTGCACTGAATGCAAATGCTTCCTATGTTGAAAACATAACAACACCATGAATACAAATAAATAAATAAAGCTATCCAACAATGGGAGCGGCTACTATGCTTGAAGCTATGTAAGACATGTTACATGCAAAACCCAAAACTTCTACTCTGAGCAGAAATCAATACCAGACACTGAGGAAAACACTAGACTGACCATAACTGTGCTACTGTAATTCCAAATTGTGTATTAGTGCAATTAGATGTTAATGGAGATATGGAATACATATAGAAATTGGGCATGGTAAACATGTTATAAGTATAAAAAATCATAGTAAAGGTGCTAATAGTATGGAAAATTGCGACATCTTCGATAAGGGAAGCCACAGCTCAAGACTGATTCACTAATCCCCTACAAACTCTCATCTGCGTGTTCGGATAACAGCAGTGCAGTCTGATACTGACCTGTGTCCAGAGGCGTGCTGTGCTACACTCGCTGTCCCAGAAAGTTGGGATAGCTCGCCATCTAGCGGTGCTATCAACACACTCCACCTGGTGGCGCTCCTCAGCATTCCCTTTCTCCTCCTGGAATCGACGTGGAAATGACTGCTTCCACTGCTTCGATTAGAATGGCCCAGGAGAATAGGACCTTTCACTGAAAACCTGAACAAGGTCTCGAATCTCAGCAGGAGGAGAGAGAAAGGTTTAGCGATTCCACTGTTGGTAAAGACTAGCAGACCTTTCAATGACCTGCTGTAGCAAACGAATCATCGGTGTCTTTTTGTGCTAAATGTTACATACTAGGGATTTTAATTGAGACACTTCAAGTTATTTTTGAACTGTACTTTTCCATTTCTTACTGTGCGTATTGCTTTTTATTAAACTGATGGTCTTTATCAAGTGCTTTTTCTGACTTCAGGAGCTGCACTTCAATTCGAGTTGTCTACTGCTGCCATATACATAGGTCCCACAGGCTAGATTAGCCTTTTTTTAACAGAAGTAAGCCAGGGGCATTGAGAGATCAGCTGCAGCATTATGGATCAAGATTCCGATTGCATTGCTACACATCCTTAGCTGAGCACTACATGGTGCTGGCACTCACTTATATAAAGACATTTTTTACAATCCAGAGACGTATGCCTATTGCAGACAATAAGAACAGAAGAGCAACTACTGAACTCTGGAATTGCAAAAAGACGCAATCTGGAAAGGCAAAAAGAAGCAATCTAGAATTACAAAAAGAAGCAATCTAGAATTGCAAAAAGAACCAATCAGAATGTTTGTAAACGTTATCTAAAGGTAAAGGGACACTAACATGTACCCTAATGTATTGTGAAGGTGCTTACTCTATAACATCATATTGAAACAGGAGAATGCTTTAACAACACTCATTAGTTTGAGGTACTGGGGATCCAGTTACAACCGTACATAGCCTTTTTAAGGTTAGTATCTTGAAAAATCTTCCCTTGATTTGCAACATGTGTGTTTCTCCCTCTGTCAAAATTTAAGCATTCACAACTGTAGCGCACTCGATGCCAACCACTCTGTCTTGTCGACAATAACACAATACTGCTATTAAAATAATAATAACAAAAAAAACATCCAAAACAAACAAGCAAATCCATGTTCCAGTTCCTAGTTATTATTGGTGATCGTGATCACATCATTTACTTCTTCTGTGATAAGAACTTCAGAGATTACAGGAAGCCCATTCCAAAGAGGAAATCCCTTCACTGAAAGAACTCAAGAAAGAAGAAAAGGATACTGTTAGCACAGATGCATCCTTGCAAAACTAAAGGGGGTTATGAATAGTTTTTTTTTTTTTTTTTTGGCAACTGAATTGGAAAACGCCTTTGAACGTACAGGTGTTGCAATGTTTTAGAAGCAGCTGCTGTGCACAGGGTGATTTAGATTCCTATATTATTATTTTCCTATTCCTATTCATATATTACAGGACTGCAGCGTTCTTCATCTTTTAATATCCGCATTAACGGGGCTCATTCCGCTGATGCACATGAATTTAAGGCTCAGTGCCGTTGCTTCCCAGGCAGTAGTGAAGTAAGTCTTGAGGAAATGCTTGTGACTGCCTCCCTTGTTAAATGCATATAATCATGGGGAAAGCGCAAAATCACTGTAGAATTTACCTGGGTAGATTACTAACGTGGTCTAAATCCTCCCAGGGGTGAAATAACACAGGAGCATTAATGAGGGTGCAAACACATAACAGCTGTTAAAAACATACGGACCCTTTGTGATCCCGGACTTTCATTGCGGTATAATCATCTACGCCTAAAAGGCACCAAAGATACAGCCGTGATCTTAATACCAGAAAGAGGCAATACGAAATATACAATTTGTACTTCGAACAAGTCTGTGTGTATCGTCTCTCTCTCTATAGTAAAAGCTGAGGAAAACCATGGGTAGCAAGATTAGAGAGTGCTGTGCTGTTTCTAGTTTAAACAGACGGCAGCATTTTAAATGCGGTGCCGTTCTCGGTTAAACACAAGACACAATTAAGACAACATTACTAATGGTTTCTTTCGTCTTGATAAGCCTTCGCTCTGCACAGTAAACATAACCCTAGCGCCGCCTACGCTGATACACACCAAATAACAGAATGCAACGTTGTGCAAGAACACTTCCGGACGAAGACAAGTCACATGTCCATTTATTTGTTTAAAAAAACAGAAGGCCAGCATTCTGAGGACATGTTGCTGTAGCACATAAAACCCATTAACATCGCTACTTGTAGAGTGAGGACAGACTGAGCAGCCAAAGAGAGCGTCTGGACCATAGGAGGGGAAACGCGAACTGATTTTTAATAACTGAAGACGCATCCGTTTTCGGCAGGCGAGTTGGGCAACACATGCTTATGAGCAGTACATCAATGAAGCAGACTAAAGACAAGCCAGACACTGAAGTCTACACACGGAGATTGTTTTGTTGAATCTAAAAAAGAAAAGATAACGAGAACTAATCTGCAAATATAAGAAGGTGTAGACAATTTCATGCGTAAAAATGTATCCTTTCTATTTTACCTGTATATTGGTAATAGTTGGTACGTGGGGGGTCCTGGGGTCCCTGCAGACCCCAGCAGGGAACTCTTCAACAGCATCAATTCTGGAGAACAGCAGTGATCAGACCAACTCCACGTACACGTTTCCCTTCGGGGACAACATTTCTGCTATCTTGAGAGACCTTCCCACGTTGAAAAATATTGTCTTTATCGTATGCGGCTTCACTGCTTTTCTTATCACTTGTTTGGTTGTTAAAGTGTTCAGGTAAGATTTATTATTATTATTATTATTATTATTATTATTATTATTATTAGTGTGATAACCATATGTCCCCAGCCTTGCCATTGTAACCTAATGTTAAAGACACTTTTCGTATTTAATTTTTTTTATCGTGTGTGTGTGTGTGTGTGTGTGTGTGTGTGTGTATGATATATATATATATATATATATATATATATATAATATATATATAATTCTAATAATCCAATCGCAGTAAATATTTGTTATTATATTTAATTTTCCCTAAAGTAATTAATGTCTCTGCTGTGATTGTTACTTCCTCCAACAGCACATTGTTTTAGGGGTTTCATCTTTTCTTTTGTTTGCCTGCGTGTTTCTGGATGATTTGTGCGTCATACTATTTATTTCATTTACTTATAAGCTAAGTCGGGAGGGTTGCTGCTTCAAACTCAAGGCTTAAGTGTCCTTTATGAATTACAGCGACATTACAGCAGCGGGTCCTGTCAAATATCCTTGAATTTGTATGCTAAACACACTCTTGTGAAGCACCAATACAGGTTTTAGGTGATTGAAGAACAGATGGGTCGCCCCAGGTTATTAGCAGTTACCCTTGGAATACAGAAAATACTTTATCATAACAATTACCAAGATATATGAAAATGAATTAATATAGAAGCATAGCTTCGGAAGGAATACGTACAGTATGATTGTTAAATGTTTAGAGAAGGGTGGAAGTACGGAAGTAAGTCATTGCTGGAGTCATTTCAGTTTTAGCATGACAGGTGTTTGCAGGTGAGGCCGAAGCAGGTGCGTCAGATTAAACTTGGGAGTGGCTTGATCTGCTGCTGTTCGACTCATACGTGCACAGTGTCGCGTTTGCTTTAAACAATTAATGTATTTAACGGGCAAAAGCATAATAACATAGTACATTCATTCATCGAATATGCTCATTTTACTCCCTGACCCAGACAGACCGCATGTTTATGCATCTCTCAGTTGTAGCAGCTGTCAGGCTTCATGTTTGGTATATGTTTCATCATTGTTAAATGCAGCATCCGATTGTTTGTTTTTACAAGAAGAAGCAATTGAATGTGCACGTTTTTCATGTGTTGTGTTTTTTTTTTGTTTTTTTTTAATGACTTTTTGTAAAAATAGGTCTGGAAGAAAGATAAGGAAGACGCGCAAGTATGACCTCATCACAACGCCGGCGGAGCGAGTGGAAATGGCTCCTTTGAATGGAGATAATAACGATGAAGATGAGGATTCCACTCTCTTTGATGTGAAATACAGGTAGGGTTCACATCGGCACCACCTGCGGGCTCCCGCATGACTCCAGCTGCCAGGGAACGAGCTAAAAACCGTTCCTCCCAGAAAGCCTTTTCAAGAATAACCTGTTGATATCAAATTCTACTTTTGTAAACTATTTGTAAGCTGTGCTGAATGTTTATTTTTTGTCCTTTAAGATTTTTGCCAATCTACAACATTTTTTGATGTCATTTTAAACCAACTGACCTTTACAACAATTCCTACCAGCAACAAACGTTTTACAGCACTGAACGTTAAAGGAGCAGAATAGAGCTGAGGTGTCAGGCAGCATGTGTTCACATTGCCACGGGCTTTGCCGATTGCAGCGTTTTGTCACTGTGTGCAGCTATATGTGGGTTCTATTCAAGAATGTTGTTCTTAATGACTATCAAGTAAAAGAAAGGCTTGCCTGTTGGTAGATGAGCCAATAGAAGCTTGATACAGTGTATGTAAATTCTGAGTGTGTAATGAGTTATTACAGAGCTACTTTTCAGTCTGATAGGTGGCCTGTTCTAATCATTGCAAAAGGATCACAAGCTGCCCATTAATATGTTAGCCGCACTCTCTTGTGTTTTAAAACTGCATGTTTTCCAGACCCCGGTCAGCACGACTGCCCCTTACCGAGGGTACCACTGGGGGAGTAAAAGACTGGCATCCCTTACGAGGGGCATGTGTGTCCCAGAAATAAAACAATGCCAACTTTGTTCTTTATTGCAGCGAGGTGCATGAAAACAGGGTTTAAAATGTACTGGCAGCTTGCATTCGTTCACCCAAATTGTCAGTTTCCAGCACCCTTTATTAAAATATTTATCTGAAGCTGTGACTCTTTCAAGAATCTGAAAAATGTTACACACTTAGAAAATTGATCAAAACAGACACCACAGAGTTATTTGCGTCATTAAAGCTGACTAGAGAAGAATAATCATTTAAAGAGTGTTCACTTCCATGTTCCTCCACGAATCACAAAGGAACGTCTATATTTGGGGTAAAAAAGCAAAGAATTCTTGGAATGTGGAATGGAGACTTCTGTGTGGTCTACGTTTCAAACACTTTGGTATGGAAACGTTTGCTTATCAAAATGAGCAAACTTAGTATAACCCCTTCAGAGATGTAGAAAGAGGCTGTGTCTTGTTTAGGACGCAGTGTACTCCAGCATGGCGAATGTGCTTTTTTAAATTACATGTTGTAGTGTTTAATTTTGTAAATACATATTGTGAGTTTGAATCAGTCCTGTGTGTGTGGCGGGTATGTATTTAAACCTCGGCAGTTACACTTATCAGTGAACGATAGCGCTCTGAGGCCAGCCTTGAGCTCCCTGGATCCAGTTACACCTGTTCATTTTCTCACCCGCGGGACCCACCAGTGCACATTCATGCAGAAACGTTGAGAGGAAAGAGTATGCTGAACATTGAAATATTCGAGACAGGACTATTCCACACGCTCTGCAAATCTTTAATGAACTCACTGTTTCTGTGTGTTTAAGGCTTAGCTTGCATTTCTATTTTTGCAGATCTATATATTTTGAATGGTAGTAGCATTAAAAAGACATTACGAGGCTGCATATCCATTGTGAGAGGCTCATTTCAAATCCTGCTTTCAGTTCTTGCTCTTGCAGGGAGGAACCTAATCGCATTGTGTGCAATGCAAACGACATGCGGTCACTTCGCTGGCTGTGAATGCACACGAGACCCGGGGCTACAGGAGTTAAGCAGCAGTGTCTGTACAGATCCTGTTAGTCCTGGACTGTGCCCTGCCCTTCCTTAGCCATTGTTCTCTGCTCTGGCACACACTTCCTTTCCGATCCCCTCCATCCTGTTTTGCTTGTGCATTTTATCCATTCTCAGCTCTTAACTTTGTTATTTAAACTCCCTCCCCACTTCTTTTTAAAGCCACATTCTCTTTAAATTAAATGAACACTAGCATTTGACCCTATGCTTCATATATAATACTCACATTAAAAGTCCAGGTATTTTGGCTTTTAGCAGACAAATGATTTGGCTAACGCCTTAAGGTAATTTTAAAGCATTAGCCCAAACATGCGTCAACCTCTTCAGTTAGTCATGTCATTTTGCAGCCTATATAGGCTGTGGTAGAAAATGGCCCTTTTATTCCCAGCTGATGGAACAAGTGTAGATGTGAATGATCTGATATGGTGGTTTGTGCATTTTTAAGTAATTTGGCCTTGCATATTATTTTTATTAAAACATAAACTGTTTTAAGCAATGCTGTGAATCAGACTGCATCGGTTTGTTAGAAAGAATATATTGTGTGGCCGAGAAGTGAGGAGAGAGTCAGCTGATGGTGTTTTGAATACCAGCTGAGTGACCAGAGACCCGGAGGGCAGATGACTGTACTGTGCCCCACCCCCTCGCCAACCCCAGCACAGCTATCAAACGGATACAAGCAGAACCTGGTATCTCAAAGATTATTTTATACTCCTCTGATTTGACCTCCAACCCTACAACAACCCTTTAAGATTGTTTACAGATCTTTCTAACCTACACTGTCTCACATGTTTCTTGAAGCTGGGCTGAGGTAGACTCTTCTAATGGGTGAGGTTTGTAGAGGAATTCACATAGGTTCAGCTGCAGACTTGGAATTGAGAAAAGGGTTCTTGAGATGCAGTTTCTTGTTTGTCAAGCCGCTTGGTGGAAGTGCTCGGCTGTGGAGAGATTCAAAGCTACAGCCCTGTGGATTAACACTAAGCTTCGGTCCCCTCTGAACGTATTCAATGAAAAGAATACAGTCCAGCAGTGTGGCAGCTGCATGCACAGAAGCAGCTTTTCTGAAATGTACTCTGAAAAGGTAATCCAATAATGTCATCTTAACAACTCTTTATTTTCACAAAACAAATTCCTGTGTGTATGTAACCACACTGACTGTTACATAAGCGTGTCTGTTCTCAGGTACTGCAGCCCGCTAACCCATGGCGTTCAGTGATGATCAACAGGGGCTTTTGCTGACGGTTGTTATAAATCCCAAATGTCATGTGGATCGCATGACTTTGGTATTGCGTAATGTGCTGTTTATAAAACTCGTAAAACCACATTGAAATAGACAGACTCTTGTGCCTTCTTTGGGCAGTTTTGTAAAGGTTTGACCTTAATGTTGCAGACAAGTAGAGAGCAGCTGATGCATTGCTTCAACATTTCTAATTCCATTTCTTTCAGGTGAAGAGGGCTGCGTGAACTGAGCCGGCCCCCGCAAAGTCACTCCACTGCTGCGTTCTGGCACAAAACAAACGACTTGAGTTTTCTGTTTATTATCCTCAACATTACACTGCTGTAAATGAAGTATCTGTCATAAAAAAAGAAACACAATTGACATGATATCTCGGGTTATTCTCCACAGACAGGCAGGTGTATAATACTAATGGAACAAATAGGTTAGGCTGCCTGTAGGTAACCTGGTCATCAATGAAATACTGGCCTACTGGTCCCCTTCATTAGAAACATTAAATGTTAATCAAAAACAATACATAAACAACATGCAATTAATGCTGTACCAGTAATTAAATACCTTGTATTTCAAGCTTAACACTGAAAAAAAAGATAGAATTATCTTCAATCTTAAACAGAACTTTCTGAACAAAAATAATTGTTTGCATAGGGGTATAAAAGTGTGTATGTATGTATGTATGTATGTATGTATGATATATATATAATCTTGTTTTGTCTGGGTATACAAGTGTGAGAAATGCTATAAAAATGTTAAATATTGTGATTTCAATGTGACTTTTGATTATGGGATATTCTGTTGTACAGAATATTCCATATCTACTAACCGCTAACTGTGTATGTAAAACTGTACAAGGTGCCCCATGTAGATTCCTGTATAGAAGAGAACCGCACTAAGGGGGTCACCAAGTCTGTATTATTAGGACTGCGAATAATTGGGAGCTATCCTATAAAGCTGCAGTTAGGGCTGATGATTGTTAGGAAACTAGATCTTTAAATCTTTTTGAATTAGTACAAGAGAATGTTGCCTTATCATGAATGGGGGAAGTTATGTGGCAAGGTACCCATTTAAAGATTGTCGTGCACAGTTCTGAACCGCTGTGAAGTGCTTTGTGTTCTGGATCCCTTCAGTAACCTGTGGACTCGCAGAACCTCAAGGCTAGTTCTGTAACGACCTGCTGGGTTGTCCATCCAGCCAGCACCTGCTATGCTGCTGCTGCTGCTGCTGTTCTTGGGTAACATGATGTCACCACGCTGCTATGGATGTTTCCAGGCATTACTGCACTGCTCTTAAACCTGTCGCTGTAATGCCAACAACTTGCCTAGAAACGTTCTCCCAAGACCTTCTCTTGGCAGCCCTCCCTGCCAGTTAGCTTAAAGTAACCTTGAAGTTCACCGTGGTAATGATTCAAGAGCCCTGCTAGAATATCCTGCAACACAGCCAGATGGATACCTTAACACAGGGATTCAGTAATGGTGATGCAGTATGTGCCAGGCTGTTTTTTTCATTTCTAATGTTAACCATTATCTTTTTTTTTTTTCAAAGTAGTGTGGGTTTATTTGAGTGCTGCAGTTTTAGCTTTCTCTTTTTTTTTATTTTAGATTGTGTGCGGAGGGCTTGTGAAATTATTTTAGTAACTTGCTTTACTATTGAATCTCTTTCTAAACAAAATATAATGCAGGTTGCCAAAGTGTTTGATGAGATAATGCAGTTAACATGAATGAAATAATTGCTAAAAAAAGTTTAGCAAAAAGTTGCTAAAACTGTAGCATGTTATTTCATACGGTTCTTTCATTGCTTGTTTGCAAAACTGCATGGCTGTAAACACAGCAGTTACCAGTGCTCGCAGACACACGGCTGTGCCCTCAGTCACTGGGTTTAATCAGAAACACTGTTCAGTGAAGTTTGGGTTGCTTTCCTGGTGTAGGATTGGGATATTTTTTAGATTTTTCAGTTAATTTTTGGTAAAAACTGTTGTGTTTAAAACATTGAGTAGATAAATGATTACTCAAGTAATTCCCACTCCCTTTCTCCTGGAGAGTGCCAATACAGCAATGTAGCAGTGTGCTCCAGCCCATTGGCATGAGCCTGCTGGTTCTTGTTTTCCACTCTTCCTATCAATATGAAGCGAATATTAAGTGGATTCATTAGCATATTCGCTCTGTTCCTCTGCCATGTGCTCTTTGAGCACGCTCAGGGTGACATCGCCCACGGGCAGGCTCAGTTGTATCTGAAGCTCTTGACTTGCTGTGTGGTGTTTTTAGCCTCATTCCTTTTCTAATATCAACCACTAACAAACTGGAATTTATAAATGCTATATTTTCAATAACTGGAGTATCTTGTTTATTATATTTTGTTATAGACATGTCTGTATTATCTTCATTGTAAGTGAATATAATGCTGTTACACTTCTTTTGAAGTTTTTGTTCCACCTGTTCAGGTGTCTGTTCATAGCATTGCATTGAGTGGTGCATTAAGACATAGTAAACTACTACATACATGGTTATTGGAAGTAACCGAGAGACACTATGACACTGTGTTCCTTCTTTCCAGATAATGTGTGCTGTAGCCGCTACAAATATATCGTTTTTCATGCATTATTTTGTACCAAACTGTTTCACCCTTATTAAAATAATTCATGGGATTAATATTGAATATTTTAAGATGCCTCACAGAGCAGACGGCTGTAGGTTTCTAAATTGAATTAAAGAGATCATTCCCTCTGCATGTTGTCAATGTCATCCTCTACTGTTTGAGTACCATTGTGTGTCTAGTGTAAATTTATTTTGTGCACAAATCCAGTATCTCTGTGTTTTGAAATGTGGCGTCTGCCTATTTTCTTCTGGTTCCTTGATTGAACTGGAATCATTGTACATTGCCAATAAATTATTTTTACCTGTTGACTAAATTCTCCTAATCAATCAACCTTCATACTCGCTGATGCAATCTTCATAATAAATAAAGGTGACGGGACAGTTGCTAGTGTTTGCCTTTTTGAATGGATCAGCATTGGGAAAACAGTGGTACCTGTCCTTAAGATGCCAAGTACACTGTATTCAAGAAGCTCCTCTGGGTCTTAGTTATTTAAAGCTCGGTCGAGTGGTGTGTTATTTTGTACTGAACAAATGGAAAATGTCTGTAATACACAGAATCTCTGCACTATCAGTGTGTACTACTTGTTCTATGTCGAGCTCTCATTGGATTCAGTATGGCTCTGTGGCAGTATGTATGAGAGGCTGGGCCCGGGGGCCGATTCCTGGTTCCAAAACCCATCCCAAATTCAGACCTGTCTAACTCATGCAAAAAGCTTCTAAATCTATAACAACAACCCATCACTGGAAATGGAGATATAAGTTATCAGTTCCCTATCCTCAACCCTTTTCATTTAACTTCAATTGAAACAAGAAATAATTCAAATAAAAATGAATAAATGACCAAGTGATATGTAGTGCTGCTCCTAGAGCAAAAGGGTAAAACTCACTTAACATTTAGAGATGAAGACAGCATTATTAAAGGAAACAAAATCTACATTTTACAGCACAGGCAAACTTGGAAATCATTAACATGCTTTGAGGGGGTGTGCTGAATTATTTATCCACGTTCTAAATGCAGGACATGACTCCAAGCAGTGACCTGAATAACCATTCTTGTTTAATGTGGTGTAACAGCTTTGGTCATGGCAAGTTTCTCTATTCAAATATCACAGGCTTGCATTTGAAGATAATGCTGTAAATTACCCAGGACCATTGTTGATTGTCTGCAGTCTGTATTTTAAACTAAATCAGGAGCTAAAAAAAAAAACCCAAAAACCCTCCCATTTCAGCAAGGAGCCCTCTTAGGAAACAGCATGCTTCTTTGAGATCACAGGACTTGATGCCATGTGAGATCTGGATTCGTATAACCTGGCGCGTTGAGCGAGTTTTCAAAATGTTTTCACCAATGCACACTAATCGCATGCATGCCTATTTCTTGGGGTACAAATCCCATGCATGTAAAATAAATCAATTTAAAGCTGACGCACTGATCAAAGGCAGCGCTGCTTGAATCTGTAGATCCAGTGCTTCAGAATGGTCCCCTTTGTTTGTCTGGTCATGTTTCTACATGTGGGTCAAGGGTAGCAGCAGATCCAATATGAGGGCATCAGTACAAGAAGGCCACTTCAGTTTGCTACTCAGATCACAGTGATGTCTGTTTATTTATGCAACCCTTTATTTCACCAACCCTTCTGCTTCGTTACGTGGGCCTCCTCTCACGCAGGACACTGGAAATGGAAACGGGAGCGCGCCCCACCCCCTTTCCTAATTTCCTGTCTAGTTTAGAAATATTTAAACAGGAAAAGTCTTAAGTTTTTCAGAACAGTAATTCAATTGGGTGAGCTTGTACAGCTACTTAGCTGACACTGTGCAAACAGGAGGGCAAATAAAGCAGCAGCTGTATGTGTTAGAAACCATGCTGAACAAACAGTTGTTCAGAGTAAACAGAGGCATTGACCATGTGTGCTGAATGGATGCAGGCATTGCATTCCACAGCTTTGGCCCATTGCATTGGACAAGCACTTCAGAGGCTTGATGGCAGTGTTAAAAACGTACTGACGGAGAGACAGTTTAGGGAATTGTTTTTTAAAGTCTTTAGCACTAGTACAAGACTTTCTGAGGCATTTCGTCCCAGAAAAGAAATTAAGAATTATTCACCATGACATACTTTTATATTGACTTTAAGCTTGTCTTAAAAAAATAACCATGTAGACATTTTACTAGAGCGATATGGTGTAAAACACATCCACAAAATCCACTGATCCTTCTACAAGACTGCAGCACGGACACAGACCCCCTCAGACAGCTGCTGTTGGGCATGGCTAAACCCAGGGGGCTTCCATGACCCTGTTTACAATAGCCACTTTTAAGCTGCTTGGACACAGCTTAGCTCTTAGGACAGCTTTGTTCTGTACTGTAAACGCATCCGCTCTAAAAGTGCCTGCTTCAGAATCTAATCGACCCTATGCCAACTCAGATTGGAGTATGAAGAGGAAACGCACTGCATGTCTCTGGTGAGCGGCTCTTTGATTCTGCACACCTGAGACATGCCTTGGTGTTTGCTCAGCCTCAAGCTTGGTGGTAAGCAGACAACCCCTCACCTCCTTCAACAGACACATTCCTGTAGGTAACCTGGTAACAAACCAGAAACAAGCGAATGGATCTGAATACCACTATACTGTAGGTGTGAACTCCACTGAAACAAGGGCGGGCTCATTCCACAGTGAAAATCTAGTCGGGAAAACAGGTTAGTATTGAACAGCCCTTTAGTTACCTCTAGTGCTGTGATCACGTGGAACACCATTTATATGTCAATAACTGGAAAAAACTTGCATGGCTAAATAGTGTTCCATAATAAATCTAGTGATTTACTGACTCCTTATGAACATAAAAATGAACTATAGCGCCGCTCTGCTGGTGTTAAAATCATACAAACGCAATAAATGATGCACTAGCTATTATTGCACTGCATGTCATGAAATGTGACACCTTTCCGAAATGAGACAGCACACAGGCTCCACGCATTAACCCTGCAGTCATCAGCCTCTCCTTAGAGCTAATGGATCACATGACTGCAACTCAGGTTTGCTGTGCCCGTGGGGTGCATCCGGCTTCTCATGTAAACTTGATTTAAAAAGTGAAAGCAAACATATGAGTAAATGCGCACATACACATCAGAGACTGGGGCTTAACCTCACAGAACTATGAGGAGATCCTGGACACAACTGGAGATTCAGGTTAGGCTAATAATTCCAGGAAACTAAACTTGCAGGATATAAAAAAAAAAAAAAAAAAAAAAAAAACACTTCTGTTTTAATGCAAATCACTTGTCAATGAATACTTAATCTTTAACATTGCTGTTGATGCTAAATGGAAACAATTGTCTTTTATTACTGGAAAAAAGAATCTGTGTTGCAGCTGTTTGTAAATGGAGGTGTTACGCTCTTGTGTTGTAAATGTCCTGACGCCAATGGAAATAGTTACCTATTAAAGCATGACATAATCTGTGACCCCCATAGCCAGCGAGTGTGGGGACACTGCAGTGTGCGCTGCTTGGGAACGAGCTCAGGGGGAGTCTGATGTGGCCTCACTCTTCTGACGGATTTATTGAAAATAAAGAGCAGGGGACTGCGTCAGCAGAAACAGGAGCAAGTTCATTCCATAGTGACATTCTAGAATGGAAAACAGGTTTGTATTTAAGAGTTTTTCATTAACTTCATTAACAAAGCTGAGTTTTTAAATACGTTTACATACACTTACCTGAAAGTTCTGCACCTATTGTATAAAACACATTTTACAGCAGCATAAGCAAATACTTTACACCTCTCTAAAATGAACATTCTATCTGCGACCAAGTGCTGCCACCTTGTGCTGAGAGACGCGATTTGCAGGTGACGCAAAATAAGACAACTTGCAAAAACTGCACTAGAGTGATCAAAACCAGACAAGAATCAATCCTTTATGCATCACGTGAATTAGTGCATTTGGCATCTTTCACTGCTGCATCATACCAAATATACCACCTATTTTCTACTGGAAGTGCTTGCATCATGGAATTATTCCACAGGAGGGGGATCACAAGTCTTGGTTTTATCCTCTGCCACTTTCTGGAGCAGCAGTGTAGACACCAGCATATCATTGAGCCTCTAAACCAAACTCCTCCTTATTCAAAGCTTAAAAGAAGGACACGTTTATTCTCCCCAAGAATTAAAACATTTTAATTTAATAACAACAACATTAACAATAATGATATGCCGGTTCAAGCCAATTAGTTTGGCTTACCTCTTCAGCCACTGCAGTCCAGGCGATTCCTGTGTGCTTGTTTGCCCTGTGCTGATTACACTGTATTTATTTATACAGTGAACCCACTGGCAACACAGAGCTAGTACTGAATTAAATAAGAGAACAATAACAAACTGAAAAACAGCAGACAACGCTGGTCCTCAACACCTTGACCCATCTGGGACTCCCGAGCACCAAGCGCACTGAACCTCTGCATCCTGGTGAAATGCGCCACCTGGTGGCTAAGTGGTGCGGCATCAATCAAAGGCTCTTTTAATAATATACTGGACAAATGTTCTCCTGCTTAAAGTGAAAATCAGATCAGAATGTTCAGGCACACACCTGGAAACTGGGGGGTGTTGGAGGCTGACCCATTACACGCTATGTATGATCAATTTATCTCCCCCCCATAAATCTAACAGAATGGAACCAACCAAATCAGCTCCTGCACCCGCATACCTCTCCTTCCTGAACTGTGATCTCAATAATGCTTACAGCGCACCCCCAGCACATTACCTCCTGCAGCTGGTTCCAGTATAACTCTAAACAGCAGCACAGCAGTTTAACCAGCAGATCTACTTTCATTTCTACTGATGCAGATAAACACAGTCACTGCACTAACTACCAATATCTCCCTTCACTGCATCTACACAGTAGATTAACCTCCTGTACAAACCCACAATGCTGTGCCCTTAATCAGCACCGATCCCACTGCCGGTCATCCTTCCTTCTCGTTCTGATATTCATAGCCTTGCACTGCATTTCCCGATGTGGAGTTTGAGTGCCCCCTGTTGGTGGAGGCTGCTCAGGGTCTTGAACTCCAGGGGCATGGTATGGGGACTGGACTGGGAGGTGTATTCGTACGTCAGGCTGTCGTAGTAGTGGTACTTCACGGGGTTTCCGTCCTGGTCTTGGGGAAATGGCCAGAAGCCGTACAGGTGGATCTCGTCACAGAATCGAGTGGCCAGCGTGTACATCAGCAGACCGGTCGTTGGGCGTTTGATCAGAACCTTGTTTGTCAGCCAGTACCTGATAGGGTATAATAATAATAATAATAATAATAATTCAGTAACACAGATTCATGTTTGGGTAGTGCCAGTTAACATGGGTGGTGTTTAAATTGTATTTTTTTTTATAGGATTACATGGAAAACACATTCGACCTCAACGCCATGTAGCAATGAATTATGGTGACCACAAGATGAGAACAAAACTAAAAGCAGTGGAAGGTCTGGGACCAGTTTGTTTCTTCTCTTAGCTTGGTAATTGTAGAGAGAGAGAGACAGGCACATAGAGCGGCACACTTGGTCCAAAGCTGTCAGTTCAGCTATGGCATTGATATTCTGCAGTGAGGGCGGCTCCTCGACCCGCGCTTTCAGAACTTCGTTTACTCTGGAGGGAGTCAGCCGCAGTGCTGCCAGCACCCCCTGGAACCCGGTACAGATCAGAGGCCAGGAAATCATTGGAGCTGCTCTATTTACAGCACAAGGAAGCAGTTGTCCTCTTCAGCACAAACGCTGCAGTGTGTGCGTTCTACACTGGCTCTGCTTCAGCAAGGAGTCTGTTTGACCAGGTTCTCTTTTACACAGGGGTCTGTGATCACCTGATCCAGAGGTAACGGGACTGTTACTGCAGAAGAAAGGGCCCATTCACACAGTGTGAGAGGAGCTGCAATGGGAAAAAAGCCTCATTGTACATGGCATGTTAAGGATATTTTAACCTAGCCCTGACCTTTTCAGTGTGTGGGTCATTTTTCCTTTTAAAATAATGTCTGCAAACTTACTACAGTGTTCCATTGGAAATCACTACAAACCAATACCTATTTTTTGTAAGTTGTTTGTTAATTCATATAAATCTGCAACCTCCGCCAGAAAATGTCAAAGTTTAACAGCCATCATCACACATTGCCTTCCCAGGAGAGGCCAGCAGAGACGCACTGACCCACTTAAACGAGCATGTGCATTAGCAACAGTATCCGCTATCAGGCACGAAATCCCCCGGAGGGTCAATGCTGTGCCACGGTCTAATCTTATCAACAGCAGGGCTATGGGGCGCGGTCCTGGAACACACCCTACACTGATCTGGGGAATGAAAGTGAACTGGTACACCATTAACAACAGGCTGCCAGCCCTCTTACCCTCGCACTGCGTGCAGCAGCCTCAGGGAGGGGAAGGCAGTCCGCACGTCGAGGTGGTGTTTGAGGATCAGGTCATTGACACACTCCACCCGATCCTCCCCTCCCTTGGACATGAAGGCAGGGATCCAGAGGACACTCCCGCTCAGCCCTCGCAGCCGCTGCAGGAGCTTCTCTCTCCACACCTCGCTGACCAGGTCCTCGAAGGCTCTCTGCACCACTGAGGGGTTCATCGTCACCAGCCCGGTCCGGAGCCCCACATCCCTGGAGTACTCCTCCACCGGAGCTAGATTGCACCTGCAACACGGAACTGAATGAAGTACTGACACTTCCTGCTGCCTTTACAACCACCCGCACGACAGGCAGTATTGTTTCTTGCAGGTTCCTTGGTCCGAGTGCAGCCCTTGCAAGTTTATAAGAATGGCATACCTGATGACAAAATCATGCGAGTCGATCTCTGTTCCACAGCCGCTGTTGAGCAGGATCCCTGAGTTCCCCACGATGGCGCAGCGTTTAAAGTGCTGCTTCTTCAGAGGGGGCGAGCTGGGGAGGAGCCGGTACAAGTTCTCAGAGATGTTCATGGTTTGCTCTCTGTCAAATTCGTAATGGATAATATCACCGGCCTGTACATTCCCCTTCAACACCGAGATGTCCCTTTCAGCATCCAGGAACTTCAGTATATTCTTTCTGTAAAGGCAACACCAACATGAAAATACAGTAGTGCAGACCATGTGTTAAACTCTGACCCACTACACTAAGTGAACTGAGCATTTGTACAGTGCTCGGGTGTTTCAATGAATCCTTTAAATGAACGCGACAATACTGAAGAACTGTGCAGGCAGTCTTTTTAGGGGTAAAGTAAATCACATGTTTTGTACTTCAATTTAACATGAAAGGCTTGCAGCTTTATTAAGCATGTACCTGATGCTGATTGAAACATCTTTGTTGAACCTCCATTCTGGAGCAGCGGGCACAATGCTGCTGTTACTGTCACTGACTCCAGTCCTGGCAGTGGAGTCTCTGTCAGCCGCAGCATCTCTGAATAGCATCAACAATAATACAGTAAGACAGCGAACCAAGCCAGCACAACACTACCATTCAAAGAAAAAGAAAATCAGCATTGCATTGCAGTGATCCTTAGGGAACTGCTTACAGCAAACCGCATGGCACTCCTTCACCACAAAACTGTGAGACAAGTCATAATTGCACGCAAGAAAAACTTCAAATACAACAGTGAATGTGGAACAAATTCCAGATTTTATTTTACATATTGCACCTTTCATCCCCTGCCCCCCTTAGCCCACCCCCACACTTCTCTCCCATCTGGGCCTCGGCTCCAGTCAGACCCCCTTCTCACATCTATAGTGAAAAGCAGTGGATGTCTATGGCCCCTTTCTGAATGGAGACTGCACCACTTTCAACAACCCACAGGAAGTGCTAACTCTTTAAGACTAACTAACTAATTAAGAACTCCTGCCTCTCTGCAGACCCACTCTGGGAGTACACTGGGCCCTTGCTGTGCCGAGACCATTCTGACAAATCCTGTCGCCTTTGTGGTTTTACAGTCAGTCCCTTAACTGAATCCAGCATTCAGCAGTGTTACAAACAAAACAATGAAAACAAAACAAAGGCTTAACAGTCAAGGAAAAAGAAAAATATATTTACCAGAACAGCCATGGGATGTTTTTTGTGGCAATGCCTTTAACTGTCAATATACCGTTTTTTTTGTTTTTGTTTGTTTGTTTGTTTGTTTTTTTAACAATCTGCAGTGAGGTCTCTGGGCATCAATCTCCCATGTGAAAACCTGAATCCAGTGATTTCCAGTAATTAAGCCAAACTGTATGCCTATACGTGTATATAGTCTGGTTATATCACTACAGCATCTAGCTAAATCCTACAGAGTAGGTTAGCTCATACAGAAGACTAGGCTTAGAGTTTTGTTTAATGTTTTAATTGAGATACAAAGTAATCAAAGCATGAGTCAGGCAAGCGGCAGGTAGTAAAGGTCTCCTCCTTTTATGCAGGAGCTATTCCTTTTGTTTCCATGGTGACCAGTTCATTCATTTGCATTGTATTATTCTTTCTGCCTGAGATCAGTATCAGAAATGTGTCTTAATGAGAATCTGGATATTTCAAATATCACCAAATTATCTGCAAGATTACATTGAAATGTTAGCTCAGTCATATGAAGATAAAGAGAAATGCACAGGAGCGCCCAGAGACAGACAGCTAGAAGCAACAGACCTGCTGGATCTGCTTTGCAAGCTGCTCATCACTCGTTTCCCAGAGTCACTGCCTTCAGGAATCCTGCAAGAAAATAAAACGTTTACAATAATGGAAATCCACGCGTTACCTATTTGCTTACTCTGTGCAGCTGCAAACCCCCTATAGATGAAAGGTATGTAAAATATGCAGTTGTCTTTGTTAGAAATTCATTTATATTTTATAAGGGTTGTGCATCCCACTCATAGGAACAACCTTTACAAAACAATGTAACAGAAGCATTTCGGTAGAACATTCTTGTGTCAAGGGAAAGTGTATTTGAACAGTGGAGACACTTGTAGGCTTTTGATGCCATGGCAACTACACTAATATACATAGAGAGAAATGATATATAAACATATATAAAATAGATAGACAGAGATGGAATAAAACGCAGACAAAACTCTCCGCGATTCACACTGCGTGCATAGCTTCCAGTCTCCCGGCTGCAGTCAGTGGTGGGCTACACAGTTTACGATTTCATGCAGAAGCGAGACATTCCACTCCTCTGTGACGAGTTGTGCTACAGGCTCCAATGTCATTCGATTTCACCGGGCTATATTTACAGCAGTTATACATCACATTCGCTAATGCTCGTGTTAATGCTTTTTGTAGTGTATGCTTTTTAAATGCTTTTAGCGTCCACATTACGCAGCCTTTAATATCATACTCGACACCACCTTAGGGTGGTAGCCTCGAGTCCGGTCCTAAATGAGATCTCATCAGGTAGAGCCGTTTGCCACAAGCATGGACGCTGTGATAACGAACTACGTTTTTTTGTGTGTGTGTATCCTCCAATATTGAAAAATGCTTTGCGATATGTTTAGCGAAACACTCGATAGATATATAAAGTAATGAGGCTGTGTGGTCCACTGGTTGGGGCCATGTAACCACGAGGTCCCCGGTTCAGATCCAGGCTCAGTGTGTGGCTGAGCAAGTCACTTTACCTCCTGTGCTGTGTCTCCAGTGAACTGTGCGTCTGATGCATAGTTCACAGACCCTAGTCTCTGGAAATCGCCTTGGACAAAGGCGACCTCTCGTCTGCTAACAAACACATACTGCTAGTGAGTGCTGTTAGCGAGAGAAAACGATGCAAATCAATGGAAAGGGACGCAAAGAAGACTCATTTTAATAGGAGCAAGTATAAATGATTAATTCATTACAGTAGACAACTTACTTATACGTTTATGCTCATACAGAATAAATACATTGAGTTAATTCCCCGTCGTGATTTTGCACAGGTAGCTCCTGTCGTTCAAGTCAAATGATTAAAATAGTCAAAACATCGCGTATTTTTGTAGTTATACAGCAAGCAAAATATGTAAATTGTACCCATTAGCACTGTCCAAAAAGTAACGTGTCAGGTTAGCCATATATGATTAAGAAATCAAAACACTTGAAAAAAAAAATATTTACCCAATCTCCTCCTCAACTTTGGAAATATCCACTAAAATAAGAAAAATAACCAGAACTGTAACAATGCCAAAAACCCAGCTCCTGATCTCCAGGGTCATGACTTGAGCTAGGAAAGCGGGGGTTATAAACGAACAGGTCAGAAGGAAAGATAGCCAGCCGTGCTAATTATCCACGTTTCTTTTCACAGAATGCCTGTCTTTTGTTGTTGTTGTTGTCCCTTATTGCAGGATTTGTGAAGATGACTCCCTCTGACTCAGCGGCGCTCGTTTTGAAGAGCTAATTCCCAGGTTAGCGAGTTCTGTTTCCAGGGTTCCCAGTACCTACGCATCTCTCTCTGCCTCTCTAGCTCTGGGGCTGTTCACCCGTCTCATTCAAACCCGCTCCACTAAAAAAACACACCGGGATTGGATTTCCACATTACCCAGACACACTAGAAAACAGCTGCCAGACCTTTAAAGAGACAGGCATCCATGTCAAGACTTCTCGGCTTACTCCACACGACTGTATGGCCTATGCGAGTGCAATATTGTACTAACACGTACTCATGATTATTAGCTGCACTGAATTAGCCTTGTCCTGTATGGCCAGTTTCAGTGAGTTTTCATCAGAATGTACCTTTCTTTTGTCAATACAAAGTCGTTTAAAACACAACGACCAGATGCAGGCTACAGAAAATCCTCCTGTGTACCCAGTACAGCCCTGCCTCCCCTAGCTGTCCGCTGGGCACTTCGCATTTAGACCAGCGCTAGCTAGCGTCCAGGTCCTATTTTCACGAGGATTAGAAGTTCACTGCTAATGACATTAAATACTTAAGTATTTTTTATCAATATTTTATAATCTTCCTCTCTAAATCCGTATCGTTTACCAACCACGTGTCTCTGTTTAAATTATTTATGGACAGCCGCGCTCCGATGTTTTATTTCCCATGCCTAACAATTGATACATGCATCAGTTTAAAGAAACGTGGGGGCAGAGCTGCACCTCGGAGTCGTTTTGAGGAGAAGCTATTGTAATATTTTAGATTATATGATGTTGAAACGTTCTTAGTACTGCGACCTGTAAACCTTCCTATGAATATGTATGTGTTTGGCGTTTTGCGCTAGTAACACTGCGCTATGTACCTTTATTTCTAAATATGATTAAATAAACTGATTTACCCGGTCCACTGGTGTTGCAGAAAGGTTAATTTACAGCATTGTTTTAAAGTTCCTTCTAGTGGGATTTTAGTAGTGGTTTCAAGCTTGACTGATCTCTGCCGTTGTGTATTCACAAACACTGTTTTAAATAATCCATATACTATATTTAAAAAGTATTAATGGAAACCTTTTACTAGTTTTGCAAATGTGTCCTAGTAAAAAACAAAAATGAGCTTTTTTTTTAAAGAGTAAATTAATCTCCTGTGCAACACACTGCTCTCAAGTTAACTGACCCTGCATGGCCACACAATGGTAGCACATGGCTTCTTGGTTTCCCTTCAGCTCTGTCCACAGGAAGACCCTCTCAAACCAGGGCACTGGCTTGCTCATCAGAAATAAAGACATTTGGATTAGGATAGAAAGGGAAGTACTGTATTAATATGATCTGTGCATGGATTTCAAGAAGAGTGAAGTTACAGTAACTGGAAAAAGTGACTGGAACAAAATGCATCTTCACTGTGACCTGGAGAGATCACCTGGGCTCCCTCAGTAAAACTGTCAGCCTCCTACATTTCTCTGTAGGGTCTGGGTATTGATATCGTGGATGATCTGCTTGGGCACACACCATACAAATGAGAACCCCCCCCCCCCCCCCCCCCCCCCCCCCCCCCCCCCCCCCCCCCAAAAAAAAAAAAAAAACAAACATTGAGTTCCTGTATAGAACATCCTGCAATGTGGATACTGAAATTGCTTGGTGGTTCAGAACACACACATGGAATCCAATGAATGTAACCATCTCAGGAGCCATCTATCCCTCACCTCAGTCGTCCTTTACAAAGACGGTGGTGCCTAATAGTCATCAGACCATTTCTCTTGGTAGCACAGTGAAGATCATTCCAATAGCCTGGCATGGTTTCCAAGCACACACACACACACACACACACACATATATATACTGATAATTCATTTTTAGAAACTATTTTTTGTGAAGCACAAACATATTTAAATGCTAGACCATTTATTTTAGTTCTAATAAATAAATAAATAAATAAAACAAAAAACAGGTACACCAATAAGGAATGAAAATAGGGTTTAATTTATTTTACAGCAAACATATAACATCACATATTAATTTTTTTAAATGAAAATAAAAATACAGAATGCAAGGAGAGAAGCATACAGAAAAACATAACATAAAATATCTGTATTGTATATTGTGAAAAACAAATGTGTATATATTTATTTTTCCTCTTGTTTTATTTTGTTTTTCAATAAGTGCCACTAATGCCGCTCTCTGCTGTTTCTGCAGTTCTCACAGTTTGGTTATCAACTTTTTTTAAACGAATCTGTGAGAGACAGAGAGAAAGAAGGTGCTATTGCTTTTATTTTCTGGTACACCCAGTAATGGCGACATCTCAAAACATCTCAACTGCAATCCAGTACCAGGTATTTGTATAAATAAGAGACGCTTATTTTGGAGGTACTGCTAGGCTCCAGCTACTCACACAGTTATATCAGGTTTATGGGCTAAAGCTTGAATCTGGCATCTTACCAATAGTTCACTCGATTATTCAGTCAGCGCCAGAGGGAACTAAAAGCCACTTGAATCAGAAGCCTCATCTACTTATAAAGTAGGTGAATCTGAAGCACTATATGTTTGGCAGGCTCTGTGACAACCTGAAGGAATTTCTAAACCATTGAAGTACAGAACCTCAGCACTATTACATAATCAAAAGCATTCTGCACCTTATTCACAAAGCATTAGGGGTTCTGATGAATGTGCTTATTGGCAGTGCTCTAATGCCTTCAAATAGCAGCCCATTACATGGGAAGGGGTCACTGTAAGAATATGATCATTTGGTCTCTAGCTGGCTGCTTAAATCCAGTTGCTTTTCAGAGAGAACTACATTTAATGTATTGGAAGTCTGTCCTCAGTAGCACATGTATATGTATATATAGAATTGTATAGGTCTTGGAATCTCCAAACGGAAGATAGTGTTCTGTGCACAATGGTTAGCCAATGCAAAGCAAGGACCATTACATATGCATTGCTTGCAATTGAACATGTTAATAACAAATTCCTCAATCTTTTTACTTTTTTAATGAATCTCAAGTGGATTAAATCTGTCACATTCTGTGGATATGTATCAATAAATAATGTACAGTACTATACAATATGTTTCAGCCACTGTCAAAGTACTGGACCGGCTATCACCAGCCCCTCTGCACTCAATGCTGCCCATAGAACAGGACCTGGTGCTTAGGGCCCTTGCCTTGAAAACATGCTACATTTTTAAATATCTCCATTCTAGGGGGAGAAAAAAAAGCACAGGGTTTAGGTTTCTGTGAACCTGGCCTTGTTTGTTCCTAAAGAAAAAAAAAATGTTTATAACCCACAAAACATTCCTGGGTTTCATAGAAGTACATGCAGACCATGCCCAACAGGGCACCTATTGTGGGCAACCTTAAGACGCGTTCTCATAGGGTTTCGTGTTCAGACCTTTAAGACGCGTTCTCATAGGGTTCCGTGTTCAGACCTTTAAGATGCGTTCTCATAGGGTTTCGTGTTCAGACCTTTAAGACACGTTCTCATAGGTTTCCGTGTTCAGACCTTTAAGACGCGTTCTCATAGGGTTCCGTGTTCAGACCTTTAAGACGCGTTCTCATAGGGTTCCGTGTTCAGACCTTTAAGACACGTTCTCATAGGGTTCCGTGTTCAGACCTTTAAGACGCGTTCTCATAGGGTTTCGTGTTCAGACCTTTAAGACGCGTTCTCATAGGGTTTCGTGTTCAGACCTTTAAGACACGTTCTCATAGGGTTTCGTGTTCAGACCTTTAAGACGCTTTCTCCTGGGGTTCCATGTTCAGGCATTAACATAGGAGGCATGGCACACGGCCACTATCATTTATTGCATTATTCTTACTTTTCCTTCTGCAGGAAAGTCCAGTAACTACTGGTTTGCTGGTGACTAGCAATTGCTGGGAACTGAAACACACATTTACTGGTTTCTTGCTGGTTAACGTACCATGCTGCTTTATAAAATCCAGATGCCACTAGAATCACTTAAAGGGGAATTTGATTGTCGATAGTAGTTTGTTTGGCAAACAATACAACTTCACTATGACAGGGACATTCGCTTATTATTCTTTCCTTGAGACAGCACGTGCAGCTCTGCAGAGTTGAGATCGGGTTTAGATTTTTCTTAAAAAGGATTCATTCAAGATTAATTTCCCAGTTATAACATATGAAATCAGCTTTGGCTTACTGCAAAAACAATCCATTTAGAATCAAATGTATTTAGGGGAATAAATGCTTCTTGCAAAACAACCCATGTTGATTCTAAAAGGAATGAAATAAGAATGCGCTTTGAATTCAAATTTAGTGTGAGAGTCCAGCTTGAACCCAGGGTTGGCTGGGGCTTATAACAGGACTGTGCAGATAACCTTGGTTCCTGTTGCCCCACACTGTCAATACACTTATTAAAGGATGGCCTCTGAGGAATAAATATTCCTGGTATCTATGATAATAGGTATCTACTGTAAGTGCCAGTGTAATATACTCTTTACCGCTGGCTTTCCTAATACACTTTACATTTAACTTTCATAATCAGTAAATTAATCCAAGTCAAGTTCTTATTTTTTTTGGAAATTGTTTTCTCTATTAAAGTGCAATTTCTTTTTCAAATAACACAATTCCTACCAAAAAAAAATCTTCTTTTGGCAGCACAGAGAACATTCTTGTTCGTGTGAAGGACACTAATAGTTAAGTAGTGGACATCTGTCTTTTAGCTTCTGCTTCATAAATCAGATGAGCAAATGAAGATGTTTTCTGAAAGTTGAATTTACAGTACAACCAATCTGGCATTTAAGTATGGAAGATAAATACATTGTTGAAATATCAATTCATAATTGAAAGAATACAATACAATACAATTTGCATGATCACTTTATGCTATTCCTAAACCTACTTTGTTATGATTGGACAGAGAGTTTAACAAGACGCAGTCCAAACAGAAGAAAGTTGATGGACCATGAAGACCCCCTTCACAAAGAAGAATACACGACGATGGCTTTATCATGAAGACCCCCATCACAAAGAAGAATACATGACGATGGCTTTATCATGAAGACCCCCATCACAAAGAAGAATACATGATGATGGCTTTATCATGAAGACCCCCATCACAAAGAAGAATACATGATGATGGCTTTATCATGAAGACCCCCTTCACAAAGAAGAATACATGACGATGGCTTTATCATGAAGACCCCCATCACAAAGAAGAATACATGACGATAGCTTTATCATGAAGACCCCCATCACAAAGAAGAATACATGATGATGGCTTTATCATGAAGATCCCCTCCACAAAGAAGAATACATGATGATGGCTTTATCATAAAGACCCCCTCCACAAAGAAGAACACATGATGATGGCTTTATCATAAAGACTCCCTCCACAAAGAAGTATACATGACGATGGCTTTATCATGAAGACCCCCTCCACAAAGAAGAATACATGACGATGGCTTTATCATGAAGACCCCCATCACAAAGAAGAATACATGACGATGGCTTTATCATGAAGACCCCCATCACAAAGAAGAATACATGACGATGGCTTTATCATGAAGACCCCCATCACAAAGAAGAATACATGATGATGGTTTTATCATAAAGACCCCCTCCACAAAGAAGAACACATGATGATGGCTTTATCATAAAGACTCCCTCCACAAAGAAGTATACATGACGATGGCTTTATCATGAAGATCCCCTCCACAAAGAAGAATACATGACGATGGCTTTATCATGAAGACCCCCATCACAAAGAAGAATACATGACGATGGCTTTATCATGAAGACCCCCATCAGAAAGAAGAATACATGACGATGGCTTTATCATGAAGACCCCCTCCACAAAGAAGAATACGTGACAATAGCTTTATGGAAAGAGATGGGATTCCTCATCCAGGTTTGTGATTTTCTTCTTGGCAAATTTTGGAAGAGATTTGGCAACAGCTTCTCTTCCCATAAAGCCAGCTTCATGCAGCTGTGGTCTTGGTGCACTCATTTGGGCTCAGTTATCTGAGCTGACTGCTTCTGTTGTTTGGTCTGCTCTTCTGGAAAACCTGTGTTCCTTTGCAAACTTCATCAAGTACTGTATACTGTAGATAGGGTATCTAAACAGTGTTTGACATCATAAACAAGCACTACAAGCACTTCAGTAACTATTTCAGCAAGTGGGCTCCTTATTTGATACCCTACTGCACATATGGGCAGTAATACCAAGAGGCATGACTGATGAGGTAGAGGGCACCTAATGGAATAATGTTGTAATCCTCTAGAGTGAAGGGTATAGAAAACTCACAGTGTAAGCTTTACGTAAAAACATTTTTAAAAAAAGGAAGAAACCGCCCACTTATGATATTTTAGGGGGTTTCTTTCTGAATGTTAAAACCCTGTGGTACCCTCAGTAAAAAACCTCACTGGACCTGAATCTACCATCTTCCACAGCATAGCACAAACTTGTAATCCCCAGATAACTGGGTCTGCCACCATTCTAATATAAACCATACTGCCACTCCAAAAGTTTGTAAGCACAATATAGACTGGAAAGGGTCCCAAGCACAGTATAGACTGGAAAGGGTCCCAAGCACAGTATAGACTGGAAAGGGTCCCAAGCACAGTATAGACTGGAAAGGGTCCCAAGCACAGTATAGACTGGAAAGGGTCCCAAGCACAGTAGGTTTGTGATGGTCTCCTCACTTTACTGTGGGCATGTGAAGGCAGTACCAGCTGCTGCTGATTACAATGCAGAAAGATGGGGCTCTGAAGAACCAGATTGCTTGCAGACATGAGAGAATTCTACATCTGAATCAATGGACCCGTGCTGTTTGATTACATTGAATGGCTGGAAGGTGTTGCAGTAGGGACCAGCGGCCACACCCCTGGACCACAGACTACAAGGAATATTTCTCTCCTTTGTTATAACTCTCCCTGGTTTACCTTGTAGCGCGTTCTTTATGACCCATGTTTTTACAGAGTTACTGCTTATACATTATGGCATGGTGACAACGTGTCAGGCTAGAGATTGTGATGCTGGTGGTGGATCTTTCAAAGCTGGTAACACTTCATTTTCCCAGGTGTCATTTATAAATTATGTATTCATAATTCTAAGGGATTTAGTTGTTGTTTGATGTGTTTTTTAAAGGGGGTTTTGTAACTACCAAAAAAGTTCAGTTTCCTCTTGTGTATTGCTTGTGTTCTGTTCTTTTCATTCCACACCATGCTGTTGTCTCTCATTGTATTAAGAGCCTATTGTTAGATGATTTTAAGCCACACAAACCCTGGACTAAAGCTCATATAATACTGTAGGAAACTAAATAAAAACAAATGACAAATAATATACATGTCTGACAGCAGGGACATTTTCTAGTTAGTTTTGCTAAACTTCAACAGCATTGAGTTTACTGGCCATTCTAGACACATGCATTTCATTTGTCCACAGGATAACAGTGCAGTTTACCCCTCCCCAGCCTGTAATATACAGCATTGTCCCTTGACATTTCCATCTGCTGTTCTAGGAGGGAAGCTCAAATCCTGTGCAGTTAAGAAAGCGAGAAGGAAAGAAAGGCTCTCCAGTCGACACTGTTCAGATATAAGAGAACTGCTTGTGAAGAACACCATTCCTTTATTGGATATGACTGGATTCCGGGTTCTAATTCAGAATGAACTGGAACAGATGCGATAGGCTCAGAAATCCAGGAGGCTGGAACAGCCATGATGATTGGATGTGACAATTAGAACTATCTTTATCCAGTGCGATAACTCGTGGGGATTACAATGGACCCTTGCTGTGATACTTTGGATATGGAGCAGAGCAGCACCAAAAACAACCATCTTCTGGGCTTGGATCGGGCTTTCAAAAATTAATTTTGAGAATTTTTAATTTTTCAAAATTTTGTTTAATAAAAAAAAAAAGAAAGATGACCCCCTTCGTATACTGTCACATATATATTATATATATATTTTATATATATATATATATTTTATATATATAATATATATATATATCTATATTGGACATTATAATATATATATATTATATATATATATATATATATATATATATTACTTGTCCGTTCTTTTTATTCCTATTGTCTTTAAACCCAACACTATAAAACAGATTCCATATTCTCACACCACTCGTGATCCTCCAGGTTATAGATAAACTTTGTCCTGTTGGGTGGGTTTTGACTAGCGTCCCTCCCCAGGTTGTCCACTGTGAGCGTTGAGGCAAACAGTTCGCTGGGGTTCAGGCCACCCTCATGGTTCTTAATGTAGCTCTTATAGTTTTTGCGCAGGCATAGCCACGTGGTGGTGTAGAGGATGAAGGCGAAGGTCTTGAGAGCGATGGCAATGCTGACGTACAGGTAACGGTAGGCAGTGTTGTCATACAGCATGCAGGCTCCGTCCTCTCCACACACCGTGCTCCAGATCAGGCAGGTTGAGTCAATCCCAGCACCGAAAATCAAAGGTGGAGGAATAAAACCTGCGAATCAGAACAGGCTTATCAATATGGCGTGGTCTTTTGTTTTGGGCTTGCCTAGGTTTCAATTTGGGTCTTTGTGAAATTGTTTTGACGGTCAGCAAAATAATGCACAGCTGAGCGGATAGCAATTATAATCTCGTACCTTTATATGACATATCGTGAGTGACAGGACAAAAAGCATAGCTACTTGCAGTCCTGAAAATGGTTCTTAAACATACTGGTGTAATTAATGGTGGGTGTGACTACATGGTCCTCTGTCCCGCCTGTGCATCGTACCTTGCCCTGAATATGGTGGTGTGTATTATATTCTGTTCTTAGTGTAATGTTACACTCTTCATTTTCAGTCCCTCTCTCCTGGAGAGAAGCTCTGGCCTTCATGCCAGGACAGAAGTGCATTAGAGAAAGCCCCCGCTGGGCAGTGGCATGTTCTATTGTCTCCACCCCCCCCCCCCACCAACCAACATGTGACAGGTTAAGCTAAGATCAGAGCACTAGAAACTGGATGATTCTTATTGCTGTTTCTGGCAGCAATGCATGTGGTATCTAAGGGGTTAAACTCGTGAGCAGGTTTCCACTGCGCTGCTCAAAAAGACAAATCAAATCTAGCTGTGCTGCACAGCTCCCTGGTCACTCAAAGGTCCAGTTCAAAGGACCTAAACATGAGTTAAATAATTCTAACCAACAATAGCCCTTAGCATTAAAAATAAATACCTCAAGTCATTCTTATAATATAACATGCCCCATTTAACATATGGGGTGTGCATAGATGCATATTGCATGTAGAACACACAGCCCATATGTGTTGCATTCTATATACAGTATAGATGTGTATCCTATACAGTACATTGAATACTAATTCAGATTCATGGCAGCTGCTGTAGCCCTCATTTGATCACTGTCTTCAACCTTGAAAGCAGTGCTGCATTTATACAGCCAGCATTGCAGGTGTTTCTTACCAAGGAGCCGCAGAAGCAGGAAGAGGACCCCAAGAGCGTAGGATTTCAGTTCAGGGTGCACTGCCCTACAGTGAGCGAGGGACACAAACAACAAAGAGCAAGAAGACGGATGTTATCAATGCCTTTTAATTACAACACCTTTCCACTCACCCCTAACGGTGCTGCTGTCTCTTACAAGAAGAAGAAAAAAGAAAACACTTCTAGACCTGTGCCTGACTGCCCGGGGTCCAGAATCTAATTCTGAGTGTGAGGAACTGAATATAATTTCAACTGAACACAAAGCGATGCCCGAGATGAGAAGATGACTCAGGATTTAAATCGCATTGCAGCCTGTAATGCTTTGCACTTTTCATTGGCATGCTTGGGGTTTGTGCAGAATCACAGTCCCATAGGGGCGTTTGTCTGGAGCTGCAGTAAGAGGATTTCAATGGAGGTGTCGAGTCACTGTGGATCAAATAACAATTACAGAACTCCGATATAAAATGTTAAATGTTAAATACTGAGACCCAAGTGGTACCAAGTGTTACATTAGATGGATCATTGTAAATAATTATATATATATATATATATATATATATATATATATATATATATATATATATATATATATATATAAAAAACACACTGTAACACAAGAATCTAATATAGGACTACTACCCATATGAATGTTATGAATGCGAAAGATATTCAATAAAACACAATGTATTTTAATGATGTGGCAGCCTCTTAAGATATTGCAGATGTTTATAGAGTGATGATTTCCACCTCTATTTCAAAGTATTTTTTTAAAACAGGAATCTATTTAACAGCTGGTGTCTTGGGTTAACACTGCCCTCTGCTGGTAGAAAAAGAAAAGGCACAGAAGAGAGTATACTTGAAGAAAATATACTGCAGTCCCTCGATGTGCGTCTCTGTGGTTCCCTGTGTTCTCCATGCAACGATAACGACGTCCAATCAGAACATTTATTGCAGAGATCCTTACCTTGTACGAATTAAATGTCAGTAAAAAGCTCTCCTTCCCTCTTTTCATCAAGTAAATGGACCAGTTTGAGGGACATAAATATGTAAATAAATGCCATTTAAATCAAATAGGACGACATGAAGTGGGTGTGACTGCAGATAGGCGGATGCAGCATCACAGTGTGCCCTTTCTGGCATGTCGTCTCGTCAGCCCTGGTCGGCTCTGTACCTGATGAGGATCATGACGGATGGGGTCTGTGCCATGGCTCCTATCATGCTGCACGCGCAGATCACACACAGGAACGTCAGGAAGGCTTCCTGGCAGCCAGGGCTGGGACACTTTCCCGGAACCACAGTCGCATTGTCAGGCTGGTCCCCGGATATGCATGAGCACCCAGTCAGGTTCTACAGCAAAGGAGGGAATGCAAAGAGTCAGTGCTAAGGACAGCGACCATTTCAACACACGTGAGGAAGGACCAGACCCCACTGATCTGAACTGCTGTGGGAAGCAGAATTAGTTTGAATCAACGGAGAGTCCAGATGGAGAGGCGCAGGGAGGGATGTGCAGCACATCATATCTGAATGGAATCCAATTGTTTACACACTCGATGCTGGCAGTCAGCTGGCTTTCAGAAGACAATCCTCTGCAAATTCGATACTGTGCGATGGGGACCTTGCTGTTGCTCCATTTGTAAGTCATGCATATATGGGTTAGAAGGGTTTGATGTGTTTCTCAAATAAAAACAATATATAGAAATTTACAAACATCACTCAGAGATAACACCAGCACTGGCTGCAGCATTCATGAAACAAAGCCACCCTTGCATTAATAAATGCATACTGCAATGAAACCAGAATGAAGCCAATGATACATCATATAGCACTTTGCTGCTTGTCTGGTGCATTAAGGTGCACATCGGTATAGCTTTGAAAGCTTACACATAGCTAAGCTGTCTCAGTGCAGCGCCAGGGAGCACAATCTGCTGCTCCCAGTCCTTTTCTTAAACTAACTGAGCCCCAGAACAAATTAACTGGCTTCTCTTACCATGTTGCCAGGGCTGATTGACAATCAATCAATCAATTAATCAAGCAGCACCTGGCCACATTCTGCACATGCTTTGGCAAGGATTGGGTTTTTAAGATTTATAAGCCACAACACCCAGTGGGTAGCAGCTGGACTGTATACTTACTGCTTTGGAGCACCCAGCGAAGCAGGCTGACAGGTAGGTGATGCCGTTAGACCCACACACTGGGCTAATGGAATCAGTGTGGCATTTGCAGCCAGCATTACAGGGTGAATATGGGTTCAGCTGAGACAGCGGGATGGACCTGGGGAGACAAAACAGAGTCAGTTTACAGGCTGTGGGGCTGCAGCAAAAACAGAGCAAACCATACCAAGCAGTTACTGAGCAGTGATGTGCAGATCTGGCAGACTTCTTGTTTTATTCAACAGTTAGTATTTATTTATCGCTAATGCTTTATTTTACCAGTCTCATGTTTTGAATATACAGCTACGGTATCATTTCGCAGGTGTGCCCGCCTCCCCGCTACTCACTTGTTTCCGTAGGGGACGGTGACCCCCGCCACGGGCCCCGTGTCACAGCCCAGGAAGAGGAAGGACACGTAGCAGGCGGTGGACACCAGGTTGACCAGCATGGCCATGCGGATAGCGCCCAGCGCAGAGAGGCTGAGCTTCTTCACCAGCAGCCCGCCCAGGAAGATCCCCAGACACGCACAGGGGATCGCTGTCATGCCTGCAGGGATATCAACCATTCAGAGCGGTCATTCAGAGCAGCATGGGAGAAGACAGCAGCTCCATGAGGTATGGCTGGAATTCCTTTCAGTTTGACAGCTCGCTCTGGGGTCGCCCTCTGTTACTGGGGTCGTGCTGTTACTGTTGTTAATAAAGCATGTGTTTATATCAACTGGATAAGCCCAATGAAAAAAATGCTCAGCAGTATTATAATAATAATAACCCATTCCCCTGTTGATACTAGCATTAAGACTTCAAAATGACCAAGCTGTCGTCATACCAAAGCATTCTGCAAGTGCTGCATGAAACGGTGCGTTTAAATGATCAGACCACTGAGACATGAGCTGGCTTACCGAGCAGCTGGTTGGCAGAGGATGTGGTGAGGTTGAACTGCTGCTCCAGATACTTTCCCAGGAAGGCAGCAAAGCCGGCCACCACCGCGATCTCCATGCAGGCGGCCAAGACGATGCAGGTGAACACCGGGTTCGACAGCAGGTGCTTTGTCACTTTGGGGATCACTGGAGCAGGGGAAAGAAACAAGACAGACGTGAGCATGCGATCCCACTGGAGCAGGGGCAAGAAACTTGACAGGCATGAGCATGCGACCCCACTGGAGCAGGGGCAAGAAACGTTACAGGCATGAGCATGCGATCCCACTGGAGCAGGGACAAGAAACGTGACAGGCATGAGCATGCAATCCCACTGGAGCAGGGACAAGAAACGTGACAGGCATGAGCATGCAATCCCACTGGAGCAGGGACAAGAAACGTTACAGGCATGAGCATGCAATCCCACTGGAGCAGGGACAAGAAACGTGACAGGCATGAGCATGCAATCCCACTGGAGCAGGGACAAGAAACGTGACAGGCATGAGCATGCAATCCCACTGGAGCAGGGACAAGAAACGTGACAGGCATGAGCATGCAATCCCACTGGAGCAGGGACAAGAAACGTGACAGGCATGAGCATGCAATCCCACTGGAGCAGGGACAAGAAACGTGACAGGCATGAGCATGCAATCCCACTGGAGCAGGGACAAGAAACGTGACAGGCATGAGCATGCAATCCCACTGGAGCAGGGACAAGAAACACAGGCATGAGCATGCAATCCCACTGGAGCAGGGACAAGAAACATTACAGGCATGAGCATGCAATCCCACTGGAGCCGGGGCAAGAAACGTGACAGGCATGAGCATGCAATCCCACTGGAGCAGGGACAAGAAACGTGACAGGCATGAGCATGCAATCCCACTGGAGCCGGGGCAAGAAACGTGACAGGCATGAGCATGAGATCCCACTGGAGCAGGGGCAGGAAAAGAAACAGGCATGCGATCCTACTGGAGCAGAGGCAAGAAATGATACAGGAATGAGCATGTGATCCCACAGAACCAGTGGCAAGAAATGAGACAGACATGCGATCCCATTGGGACCCAGTGAGGAAAAACAGACAGGTCTCGCCCGGCCGCTCAACTCATATTTCAAGAAGCAGAAGTTTGAAAAGCACTTCAGTACGGTGCTGCTAACAGCTGGGAAAAGCCACTCCAGCTCCGATCTGCATCTTAATGAAACTAGGGCTGATAACATAAGTGCTGTGCCTGGAGCTGGCTTAGCGGATCAAAAGCAGCCCTCCTGAGGCAAGGTCAGAGCGGCAGCCACAGGGTTCCAATTTAGTTCTGACTTTTCCTGTCACATTTCCTCCAGCCACTTTAAAAGACCAAACAATCGACTTCACGCCTGGCTGGAGTTCTGCTTTATTAATACAGGCCCGGCAGAAGAGCAGCCACAACAGAACGGCTGTGTGCTTTGCACTCAACATGGTCTGGGATGCTGCAACCACTTTGTACTTACAACCAGGGTTTCTCTCCATGTCAGCAGCCCCTATGCAGCACTACTGAGCGTACCGGTCTCAGGCTCTGCTCCTGTGAGACTGGATTGTCCCCTTGCTCACCCTTGTGTGTTTCAGTTACTTTGCTCTCACCTCTCATCTGCTGGCAGCAGGTCGGGTTCTTCTCTGGCTCTTGGGCGTTGCGCACCACTCCGTTGCTGGGTTTGGGTCTCTCGTAGTCGCGGGGGAGGCTCTCGGGAAGCATGGTCTGCTCGCTCTCGCCGCCACTGTCCAGCTCCTGCACTGACAGGGACTGCGGGAATCCGAACATGAAAAGCGCCGAGAAGAAGAGCAAGGCGCCACACAGCAGGAAGCCGCCCCACCAGGCTCCGATCCAGCGGGGGTCATCCGGGGTGATGTCTAGCTTACCTGCGGAAAGGGAAAAAGCTTAACAGGAACCAAAATTAATATTGTGCTGTAGCGAGGGCTGCAGCTCTCCTCAGAGGTGTATGAAATGATTATTTGAATGTTCAACGCCCCATGCTCTACAGGGAAGTGCCACCAGACTGGGACCCGTTTTGAAGAGTGCTTCCGTCTGGTTATTTCACACTCCTCGTGCAGTATTACCTGTCTTCCTATGGAAGGCCTCCTATTTTCAACTTTGTGACACTCAGTACAGGTATTTCAAGTCCAAGTTCAAATCCAGATCTTGGCTCATCTATATATACATTTTTAAACAGTGTTCCCCTGATTATTATAATTTTTTTTTTTACCATTTGATAATTCACTAATTTGGATAAATCACAGTTGGGCCATGTTGACAGTACACTGTAAAGCCCTACATTTTCTTGTATAAGGGTCTTTCACTAATTCACTGTTTTCAATATTTCACAGTGCAAGAAATAGGAAGCCTGATCTTTAATCGTCAACACCTGAATTTGGATTTGAAATAAATCAAGTGAATTTTGGGCTCTTGGGTGACTTCACTGAGTCACTGCCTGACTAAACGTCTATACTACTTGGTGGCATCTTGCTGCAGAATGACCAACACTCATGCATGCATGCCCCTTGCCAAAGCAGCTCAGTCCCCATGCTGGGTGCGGGTGAAAGGACCTGGGTTATTAGGTCCTACTGCTCTATTGAGATGTGGCCAGGGGATCTCTGAAGTGAACAATCACACCTTTGAGATTACCATGGGAGGGACAGGTTTAAATCCTTGACAGAATATTTCCCAGACTACTCCCACATGACTGAGTGTAGTGGATGGAGTCTCTGAATCACAGTGGGCTCCCCTCTAATTCATCAGTAGCCTCCAGGGCATCACTCAGCAGATCCTGCCACTTCCTCAATGTTCACATTTGAGAGAGTGAGCCGTAGAGCTAGTATTTGTCTTGCATGCAGCCCTGCACGACTACTTACTGGTGTCGATAAACACAGCATCCACATAGAATTTGGTACAGAGAGAGCCCAGGATGAAGCCACACGCTGGTCCAAACACCAGGGTTGAGAATAAGATTCCTATAAAACAATTAAAAAAACAAAACAATTCAACACACTTTCTGGGCTCCCACACATTTTGACCAACACAGTAATGAACAAGCTTGTGATATGATATGCTGCATATGGCCACCCAGCATAACTGGCTTTGGTATTTGCAATTTCCATTAAGCAAAAGATTGTCTTTCTAAAATCAACAGTGATGGATTCAGTCCCTTCATTAGGAACTCTTTTTATTAGGCTCTGAACCACGTGATGCGGCACAGATGTCTGGTTCTCATTATTCTCATTAAAGAGGCTGCACCCCCTCATTGCACAGCCACAAACCCGCACCAACAACCACAGTGCAACTCATTCAAGAATTGATCTTTATTCTACATTCTGGACAACAGATACTGTGACAACACAAACATATGTCTAAATATATCTCTGCCAATACAAATGTTTCTTATTACGCTGGTTCTGTACAAGGTTCTATATACCTGGCCAAGAGCATTTCTTATCTTTAAATTGAAAGCACGGCTTTATTTACTGAGTCAGACTGCAGTGGTATTTCGGTCCCTCCTGTGATTTGACAGTTTCCTCCCTTATCCCAAGCCCTTGTGTGTCCTCTATCCTTTGCAATGTCTAAACCCTTTTATTTCTAAAGCAGCTGGTATCTAGCATAGCGCTATGGATTGTTCTGTGCAGCGCAGAGCGCAGGAGAAACAAACAGCTCCCTTCAATGCTGTGAGCTAGTGAAGCATTCCCCTGCAGAGTCCAACACGAGGATGCATGCTGCACCATTCCTCAAACACACGCATCCCGTGAACACAGCAAGCTCAACCGATGGCCCATGTGCTGCCAGATTGCTCTCACACGTGTGAGGAAGCGATAGCCCACGACTTGGGAGCTCATGTGTAATTAGACGAGCTGCAGGAATGCGCTGCAGTCTATACTTCACTGCCCCTGCTGCAGCGTCTGCCTGATACCATGCCCTCTGCATCTTAAAATGCACAGCAAATTCAGCACACCCTGTCACAAGGTACTGGCATGCAAATAGATCATTACGTGTTTGTCCGTTTGAATAATTCAATTGTGTTGCACATTAATTCAGGCAGGGGCTGCCACCTTCTGCTCTAGAAGGGTAAAGTGGCTCTGCTTTGTTTTAGAGGTTGCTTACAGGCCTATCCAGTATAACTGAAAAGACTTAATTTCACTTTTTTGTTTGAATAAGACAATCTGTAACCAAAACCGATTCATACCTAAGGAATACCAGTGACCAGTGCTGAACTTAAACAAACAAACAAAAAAACACCCACAGGAAAACTGCTATGCAATGCAAGGTGTGCATTATACCTGTATGGCCACAAGAGGGCACCGTCATCACAATGGAATTCTCTGAATCCTCACCAGGCTTCTGTTCCTCAGTTCAGTGCCAGCTGTCGTTAGAATCTGCTTATCATGTGCCAATGATGAAGTAATTCATCACTTTCATCATGTCTTTCTTACATCATTGATGAAAATAAATACGATGATATTTTAAACAACAGAACCAAGATACATGTCAAAATGTGGAATGATTTTTACCTCTGAATTATTTTATATCCACATAAAAAAAAATATATATATATATAGAGAGAGAGAGAGAGAGAGAGAGAGAGAGAGAGAGAGAGAGAGAGAGAGAGAGAGAGAGAGAGAGAGAGAGAGAGAGAGAGAGAGAGAGAGAGAGAGCAACTGTGCTAAGATCATGGGATGTCTACTGGGATAGAATCATCCAATCAGTTCTGAGCATCTATAGCTACAGTAAGCCCAGACAGTGATCTGTATGACCTAGCAATACTTTGCAATACCCTCTCTAGGGTGCTTATGATTGAGAGCCCATTCCAAACACACCAGCACAGAGGAATCCGAGCTGAACGCAGAGGAAACTTTTCAACTGGCAGGACATCTTGTTATATTTTCTGTGTGGCTGGACAATGTTGTGGAATAGAAGCAGTGGTAAAGCTGACCTGCAGACAGAACTTTGTGGTTGGAATGCTGTAAGGGCCCTTTCAGGGAGGCTGCCAGAGCAGAGTACAGTACTGCCAGTAAAGTATGACCAGACTAGGCTTCTACTGAAACCAGATTAGCAACCACAGGATCACAGAGAAGCCTTTCATAACCAGACCTCTTATTGAAAACCATGTGGAGTAACACACGCTGCTGGAGTGCACAGAAGAGCAGACAGGTGGCAGCGTCCCATGGAGCTGAAAGGACAGTTAAGATGGACCACGCACAGATACCTATATCTAATGTGACCTACATCTGAGCAATAAGTAATATTTTAGTATTAATGAACAGTAGCGGCCCTGATTACAATCCTTGCAGGAGTTGTGCAGGCAGTTTCTACTCTTTTTTGTCCTAACGGTTATCTGCAGAGACTACACAGCGCCTAAATAGACTCACAAGGAATGCTCTCGCCACTCGGACAGTTGCAGCTTCACCGGCACTGCGCCTCTTGTTAGCTTTGATTTGAGCTCATTCACTGGGCAGCCAGTGTTTAGTGTCGGGGTCCTCTTTATTCATTACAGCTGCAAGCCACGGATGAAAAACAGGTTTTTAAAAGCTGACGACTACCGCAGGGTTTATCGACCGTCTTTAAACCAGGGTTATATAAGAGTCCAATAAGATGTTCACAAAGGGTAGCACACACTCCCAAAGCAGAGCTGTAAAAGATAGAGCGCTGACGGGCCGCCTGGGGAGCTATCCCCCTTCACACACAAATTAGGATCCCCAGAGGGGCTGCTCTACACATAGTTCTGCTTCCACTGAGCTCTTTATACGCACTGCCTCTGTGCTTTCTTCCAAAGTGCATCCTTATTTATGGAGAAGAAAGCTGTGGCTGCACCCTTAACTGTGTTTCCTGACCCATTAACTCACCAAGCGGATTCTGAGCGCTTGAGCAGAGCCATTGATACAAAGCTGCAAAACAGACTTTAACAAGCAGTGCTGCTGGTGCCAGTGTGAATGCAGCACGGTGCGACACTGCCCAGACACACTGGCACTCCCTGGCACGCAGCCAGCTTCTCCACATGAGTCTCCCTCTGGAAGTGGTTTGAGATGCTCTGTTCGGGAGCAGTTGCCGTTCAGAGCAATTCGGTATATCGTAAGATAATGAAACCCAGAGGGTAAGTGAGATCTGACACTTGCAACTTCCCTTTCCCAATGACAAACTAACCACGTGGATGATTAGCAATACCTATGCTACAGTACCTGCAATTTATTTATTTATGTATTTCACTGGACTGATAAAAAACATATTGTAAAACACAGTATAGCCTGCACATTTTCTCCACCTACATTACCTATCCGGTACAGTATATATCTTATTGCTGCTGAGCAATCTTTTTTTTAATTCAGGCTAGGTTTTCTTCACTGTTATTTATATAAAAATACATTAAGGAAATTTGTCCTCATCCCTACATAGAAAAGACGGGGGGCAAAGGTGACTGTAGTGTGTTCCAGCGGCCCTGCAAGATGTTTCAGAGCCGCCTGCAGCTGCTGGTTAACGAGGAAATAGGGGGTAATAGGGGGACAATAACTCGCTCTAATGTTCACAAACTATTCTGCCCAGGGTGAAAGCCCTTCTAACTGGGCATGCTAAGAGCATGAGGGGAGTTTTGTCAGAGATCGTCCAGATTTATAAGGCTTTGCATCAGAAGCAGAGGGGTGATCCATTTAAAGTGTCCTTCAAACGCTGTGTGTGTGTGGATTACCAACTGAGAAATACCAACTGTTCGATTTCTGGTGTTGTGGAGATACAGACCACCACCAAAGGCTAATGCAGGGTATCTTTGCAGCTTTTTAAAACCACCCTGACCTATTTCCATCAGTAAGCTTCAGAGAGACCATGTGGAAAGGACACAGGGTACAGTGAAGATCTCTATCAGTCTGCTTCAGAGCAAACAGTTCTATTTTAGAACTGTTTTACTGTTCTATTTTAGTGGGGATGCAACAAAGCCCTTATGCAATGTGCTCAGAACACTTACAAACACTCAACATCAGAACTTGTGACTTGAATTATGAATAAAATAAAAAAAAACAACAGCAAAAGAACCCAGTGTTATATACTATTATATACTATAATACTGCTACAAATCCTCTGTCAGGGGAAGGTAGAGTTTCGGGCAGTGTTACAGAACACATTGATGAAACAGTTTTAAACACACTTTTTATAATCATTTTCACTTAAATAAAATTAAAAGCACAAGCTGTATTGTCCTTTGGTTTTAACATAAGCATTACCGTGTCCGTTTTCAGATTTTTAAAATGGTGATCTCTTTCACCTTCCACCCTTCAGTCGTCATAACAGATAGAATGCATTTAAACTGAGGCCTGTGCTGTAAATGCTGATATATATGGGTCTATTGATTTAAAAATATTTAACCAGGCACAAGCTCTCTGAGTATATATCATTGTTTTCTGCAGTGCCCTGTGGCAGGAAGCTAGTAAAACTTACAGGGCGTTTTCTACATGTCATGTGACCAGAGATGCATTGTTGTTCAAGAAATATGGGTAAAAAAGATTTCTATTACATGAGAGTAGATGTTGAACTTCAATCTGATTTGAACTCGGCTCTCGCCAAGATAACCACCAACTAAGACGTAGCTTTGCATTAAACTAATGTGATCCATCTGCATCTCCATCCATTTGCGTTGTTTTCCACCTGATGATGTAGATATCCTTCTGTCTGGTGTTGATTGCTGAAGTGTAATGCTGGCTCCAGGGATCAGCTCATTTTGCCTCCCCAGCGCATCAGCACACACAACGGCTGCGATGCTGGCTCCGGGGATCAATCCAGTGTGGTCTCCCCAACGTATCAGCATGACAACCGTCTGGACTGAGCTAAGTAGGGTACATCTCTGGGGTCTTCAAGTGGGCACCTTCTATCCTCGGTGTTTCGTTGACTAGCCCACGACACCTCAAGAGGGCTCAACAGTGATTCTGGCGTCCCAGCATCACCCCCCTCCATCCCCCACTCAGCTCAGTCCAGCTTACTTACCTGTATGTCAGCTTGCTTTCTTTCTATTGTGCTTGAGATCATTATCCAGAATCTTTCCGTCTCAACCACAGCCAGTTGCTGCTCCTTTCTGCTGCTTCAGATAAGTTCTTCAGTGTGCGACGCAACTCTTGGCCACTGAACCCGACGTCTCTGAGAAACCGGGTTGTAGAGTGTTTCACAAATCCTCGACAACCCACCAGTATTCTACTGCAGCACTGTCAAAATCACTTGTGCATACTAGACTATACCATAGCTATGGTACAGTGCACTTTGGTATACCACAGTATAGTGTAAATCGACAGGACAGCCATAAAGGTGAAGCCTCTGAAGCCTCTTTTGACAGCCGTCATTCTGAGCCTTTTATAGTCGAGATGAATGACAGCCTTGCTCTGGGGTTGAGGGAATCGATTTGAGATGAGATGGGAGTTGATTGGCATGTCTCCCTCTCTTCCAGCCCCACCCCTACCCGACAGGCACACAGGCAGACCTACGGTGCATATCCAGAAGTACAGCTGGATGGCACTGTATAACTGGGCCTGACGTCCTGAACTTCAGGTGACCTTGGTAAATCTGAATGCAATATATTAATATACAGTATATGTTTATTACTGTACATTTGTATATATATGTGTGTAGCAATACTGGTGCTTTCTGGGCGTGTTTCCTTGGAAACCGCTCTGTATTGACTGCTCATAGCAACAACACCACAATCTCTGCCCACACAGGAAACCTCTGAAAGGAAGAGTGTATTGTCTTACAGGACAATTACTTGATGACATCAATCTCTAAATAAGGCACACTTGAATCTGTTCCGTGTGTCAAATGATTCAATCCAGCGTTTGCGGCTCTATAACTGCAAGGGCCCAGAAAGCACAAAAAAGGAGGGAAGGCCTTTGTGAACCTTTCAGGAAAATGAGCGACGCCTCAGTTATGAGGTGCTGTGGGGTTTGGTTAAGAAGAATCTGAAGACCTCTTCGACATCAAGCTGAGCGTAAACAGCACAGAATGAATGCCACCTCATACAAAAAGCCCTGGAAACCATCATTTATTTCTATTTATTTAATAAAAAGTCTTATGTGGAAGCTAAACCAGGTCATCTTTTCAGAGTCACATTGCCAATCGAAACTTCGGCAAACAAAATAACAGTACTCATCAGCTGGCTGGTGCTCCTGTGTTCTCTTTGGAAACCCTTTTTTTGGAAGTGTTACTACATAATCTCAGTGCGCTTGTAAAGTGTATCCAGCTGTGCGTTTCCCTGCAGGTGCTTTTCCAGACCTGGCTGCCATTTCCTTTTGCTGTTCATTGTGTTTCCAGTGCCGAGGAAGGGATCCTGCAGTACAATCTGACATGGTTTCAGAGGTGATGTGGCTGGATTCAAAATCCATTGATGTTTCCAAACTCCTGTAACCCACTCCCAGCATTGTTTTTAGTGTCCAGCGTACGCATGTGTTTTGGAATACTGACAGTTTTACAAACCCGGCTGTTGTCTTGACCGCTCACTGCAAGGAGTCCAGCCGAACGACCTGGTTCTTATTGAACAGACAGCTCAGCTTGTTACCTATACAGTTTATAATGTGTATTTTTCTGGGGTGCTTTTTTGAGCTGGGTTGTTGTTAAATATAAACTGGGGGGCAGTGCTGTTAATGACACTTACAGCTCAGCACTCACTCAGTTCACCACCAGCAGTATCGTGACAGTTCAAGCTAGATTAGGGCAGTCCTGGCACAGTGCAATGATATTCAAGATGTACGACTGTGCGTGTTGGGCACAACGCTTCTTTCATCAGCTCTCAGGGCATCACAGGAATACCAATATTCTAAAGATATTCTACTGGCTGTAAATTAAGGTACTGTGGAATCTATCTGGTCAGTGTCTTTAAAATGTCTACAGCCCTGTTGAATCTGTCTCAACATGGCACATCGATGACCACAACACTATAAACTTGTAAGAAGCTTTATACTGTACACAGACAAGCTCTCTTTGTCAGCTCCTTTTAAGTAATGATTCAATCCTGCGTTGCTGTTGTAATTCGACTGTAAATACACAAACAAACAAACAACAACAAAAAACAAACAAACTAAATATATCCCACTGCACCTCCCCCCCCCCCCCCCCCCCCCCCCCCCACCAGGAAACCATCTTTGGGATAGATTATTTTCGCGATCTCGGACGACGTCGTTTGGAATTGATGGTTTTTCCGAGCAGCAGGCCGTGGGGCGTGCAGTAATGAAATATAAAAACCCTGAGGAGTGACTGAGCCTCATTAATCTGGAAGAGTTTCATAATGTTCTCATGTGCCCACTGCGTGAGCAAATTAGGGAGCTTATGAGCGCCTGGCATCCCGTTTCGCTGGGAGTCGTGTGCACAGAATGCTGTAACCGACGCTGTACGTTACTCACATGGAAACAATTCCCTCAATCTGTTTTCAAAGTGTTTATAATGAGGATTATTAATCCATACTGCTAGGAAGTGCAGCTAACTAAATGGCACATCATACGCAAAAGTCACAGACAGCTGAATTCATTATCCAAGAAATCTTTCTCCATAGCGCTTTGCCATTCGCGACAAAACAAAATACCAATTTCTTCCAATACTTTTTTTTCTTTTTTAAAAACTCCTTTGTGCTTTTAGAATTTTAAATTAGCCAGGGAATTATCATTAGACAGCGCAAAGGGAGTTTATTCAAGCCAGGACAATGGAATAGAACAAAATAAGCCAGAAGAGAGAGCCATCCACACAGAGCCTCTTACACGCACTGCAACAGACCTGCTCTGGGGACACTTCTGGACAGACCTCTTGCATTTTCAAACGCTGGGTAGAGACCCCCACAGAGGCACACTATTCAATCTCTTCTCATAGCACCTTGAATGTAAATGCAGACAGTAAAGGGTTCAAGTCCAGGGCATGGTGGTGTAGCGGGCTAACACACTAACTAGCTTTCCATCTGCTTAAGCACTGGGGTCAGTCAATGGGTTACAATGAGAAAAACAGTGATCCGCAATACTGATCTCTCTGCGTAACTGCGAGCAACAAAGCCATGGATTTGAGCAGTGTGGGACACATTTTAAATGATTCCTTGAAAAAAAGTTTTTCATTAATTGAAAAGCAGTAGCATGTATTAAAAACTCACTCAACCAAGTAGAAAAGCAGAACATGGTTATTTTTAATCTGATGCATCATTCATGACTCAGGGTAATTTCATTACATTTTAATTCTGTTGGCTGGCAGGGCTGATCAATGTCCAACTCTTTTTTTTTTTTTACAGTATTTTTTCTATTCACTCACTTTCATTATGAAATCAAAGAGATCTGAGCGTCTGTACCAGTAATCACCCACAGAGTAATATTAGAGATGAAATGCAAAACAAGCTCACCTGTCCCTTGTTCTTTTTGCCACCTCAGTTATTGTTTAGTCATACTGTCATGTTCGCTTGTCTTTCTCTGCTGATAATTTGGTTAGGGATCGACTGAACTGTAAGCCCTCGCCATTATCTATTACTCAGCTCCCTAAATGATTTTAATGAACCCGTGGGCCCTGGACATGCGATTGTAATGTGGACAATAGAAGACTGCAGGGTGTACTGACAGAACATGTTGTTTATTCAACTGGACTTAATTACACTGGCAGAGAGCAAAGCATGGGGGTTATTACTGGGTGTCTTTCAGGATACATGCCATGCTTTCAATGGACCATTTTTCATCCCCTTTCTTGCCCTTCTCTATTCGATTTCTTTCGTTCATTAAGATTTAAGAAATTAACGTTCATTTGGATTTTCACAGATAACACAGAACATACATCTTGTTTTCAGCAAAAAAGTTAATAATAATAGCAATAATAATAATAATAATAATAATAATAATAATAATAATAATAATAATAATTGCTTTTATGATCCAAGAAATTCTCTGAACATTTATATTGTGATGCTGAGCTACACATTATAAAATGCATGCATATTTAAGTCAAAGCCAATAGAATACCTCTTCAAATGAGTGCTACATCTGGACCATTTCAACCCAGACTAAGCCAAAGCACAACTGATGAAGAGGTCTAACTGCTTGATACCTCAATGTTTCCACCATACTTAAAGCAAGCCCTTGATTTGACCTACATAGTATACTGTACACACAGGGACAGTTAAAAATAGACACAGCATACAATAATCTCATCAAACATGAAGCAAGCTGCAAGGTACGATCAAAATCCTTATAACCACATTGTATACTTATAGCAGGTGCAGCTGTTTGCCTTAATATACCATCCCTTTATTAATAGAAATGGAGATAGAGCTTTCATTTGAATGCATGGTGCCTCTCAGTCCCAGCAGCCAGGAAACCTTGTAAGATTGATGATGAAAACACACAACATCTATCCAAATAGACAGCGAGTCAGTGTGGAGAAGCACATGTACAGTATGGCCCTGCTGTAAAAAAGCACTGACTGCACAAGACTTCAGGCACGTGATTCAAAGATAGGCAATCATCTCACCGGTCCATAACATACTTATTTTTGCCGGGAGTTGCATAAATTATGCTTCTTTTTTTTAATTTTAAAAATGAAAAAAGTTTCCATTGGTGCAGCGAATTTAAAGCTCCTCCAGGATATTGGAGCTGTGATGCTTTGCATTTTAATAAAGCTTTCCCTGCAAGGATGCTCTTTGCCTCTTCTAGTACATATCCTGCAAAGTACAGTGTTGGATCTCTTTAATAAGCACTGTCAGTTAATAGATCTTCTTCTAATAGCCCTGCTGCTCATAATGAAAGTGCAAAAATAGGCTACTCTTAGCAGCGGCAGCAGCTCGGAACAGAAGCATGACTTGTTCATTTTATATCACAATATAACCTGCATCAATACGTCTATGTCTATTTGAACTGGGAAAGAGCGGGGTTGACCTGAACGAGATCAGGCACTATCTTTCAATCCAAATTAAACAACTAGTATTATTACCCATAAGCCTGGAATCAAGACATTTAAACAGCTGGGAACAAACAAACAGTATTGCAAGACTGTCAATGACCTCTGTAGACACATATCTACCTATCCTACAGGAGTAACAAGCTTACTGGCCACCTTGCTCAAACACTGTGTCAGGCTACCTAAACCTACATGCCATTCAGAGTGTGATGCACTGCCCTCAGTGTGTTTTACAATGTATAGTTGCAGAATTTCCGGGCTCCTTCAGACACATGCCAGCATATCTTGTTCTACTGCTGATCACCAGCAAACTACCCGTTGCATGTTTCTCCAGTAGGGGCACTGTTCTCTTGCTGTTGGCTGTTCACATGCTCTCTCTCTTTCTTTCCATTCCCCTGCTGTTAGTTCTGCGTCCCTCTCACTGACACTTCAGCCCCCCAGTGGACAGTGACCTGCCTGGGGCAATCTGGCTGCTCACTTCTTAGCAGCATGGGGAGGTAAAGGCTCTAGCTTGGATTGTTAAACACTGCATCACGCTGCCAACTTTGAAATCTCATGAAGAAATTGCTTTACGCAGTGAAGCAGGAGGCAAATATACAGTTCACATGTTAACATTACTAAATGACTGTTCTTTTCCAAACTTGTATCACGGCTACCTTGGCCTTTTAGAAAAAGTACTGAATATATATATATATATATATATATATATATATATATATATATATATATATATATATATATATAAATGAGACTATATAATATAAAATTTAAATTCAATTGGAACACTGTATAAATAACAGCTACTCCACTGGAATTAATGTGCATTTGCAGCCTTTATTATCACTGTAAGTCACGGTGTTTCATGGTCTTAACTCTCAAGCTACAGTTTAAGCAGCTGATTTCAACTGCACTGTGATGTTCACACAAATCTCCTCCATTTGCACTGCTAACACTACAGACAGTGCTGTGCCCAATTAGACAAAAGGAAGGGACAATACATTTCATTTACCTTTGGCCAATTTTTTTTATTTTTTTTTTCTTGTCGTTCTGAAACACTTTACATTTACAGTAAGCATTTGTAGTGAAATGTGCACCCACCCTTGCTCATATCTGAATGACGGAAATGTTTTCCCAGTGTGACAGCTGTGCGAAGCCTGAGGTAAACTGACCCCTGTTGCTCTTAACCTAGTTTCTCACTGACACAGCAGCACAGCTGTCACAGACTGGCATCTGGCTCATTGGTCTCAGCTCAGAGAGGTGAGGAGAACAGGCATGGCACAGGGGCTCAGAGAGATGAGAACAGGCGTGGCATAGGGGCTCAGACAGACAAGGAGAACGGGCGTGGCACAGGGGCTCAGAGAGATGAGGACAACGGGAGTGGCACAGGGGCTCACAGAGCTGATGAGCACAGGCGTGGCACAGGGGCTCAGAGAGACGAGAACGAACATGGCAAAAGGGGTTCAGAGAGACGAGGAGAATGGGCAAGGCACAGGGCGAGAATGAGGTTCTCAGGCAGCCACTCGCTCTTGGAATCATCAAAAAGTGTTCTCTGTGAGGTGCTCTGTCTCTAATACATGAATGCTCTGCATTGCAGGGTGTCATAATGTTCTAATTATTTGTATACTGAAACAAGACTGTATCATTGCAGGAGAGCGACAGCGGATTAATTAGCTTCCACACTGCAGGAGTGCAGCTTTTATCCAAAGCAACATACAGAGACTAGGGGTTGAACTATGCATCAACAACTGCTGCACAGTCACTTATAACAGGCCCTCGGTTTACGTCTCATCCGAAGGACGGAGCACAAAGAGGTGAGGTGACGTGCTCAGGGTCACACACAGTGAGTCAGTGGATGAGCGAGGAATAGAACAGGGGACCTCCTCAAGCCCTTTTCTTTAACCACTGGACCACCAAGCCTGCCTTAACATGTTAGGTCAATTGAATTCCTTTAAAAGATATAACAGAAATACACGTTGCTTTAACCTTTAAAATCGTCCTGGGGCCCTTGCTCTGGTAGGAGTGAGGCAGTGGAAATGCTAAGACATGCAGGGCAATAGAAAGGCCATACTTTTCAAAATATCATGAACAATGAGTTGAATTGTATTCCTGATTTCCTGAAGTTGGAAGTATTACTCTGGAATAAGAAGGGGCTGGTGCAGTGATTCTGCAATCATGTATACTGTGTGTCACAAGATTTGCTGAATGAAAAAGAACAGTTTCAGTGACCCTTTGACATTCAGAAGAAAAGGTTCAGATCATTTTACAGAGGAAAGTGTTAACCTCTTCCACACCAGGATTAGTACTGTGCTTGGTCCAGTTTGATGATCTCTGTGCAGCCCCTGGATTGTGATCTCAAGAATGCCCCCCTAGGGAAGGGCTTGACTACCACTGGATTGTGATCTCAAGACTGGCCCCCTAGGGAAGGGCTTGACTACCCCTGGTTTGTGATCTCAAGACTGGCCCCCAAGACAGACCCTAAAGCAAATATCTGCAACATGATTTGATGGAAATAGAACCACATGTCTTAATTATCCGGTGAAAGGTCAAAGGGTTAAAGAGCACTGTAGTTTTCACAGTTCTCATATCCTGTTTTTACAATCACAATTCCTTCTTTTTTCTGAGACTTTTCTGGATTCATTTTTAAAATAAAGTTCTTGCAAGTAAAGATGAAGGGTTACCCCATTTAATTCTTCATCGTCCTCCTCCTCCTCCTCCTCCTCCCCAATCACCAGCTTTTCTAGCAGGCATACTCGAATATAAGAACAGGTAATCACAGCCCTGAAAAATAGCCAAGCTTTCAATCTGTAACTGTTATTGAAACTATTAATGAACCTCAATGCGCAGGTGGCACACTGATCTGAGAGTTTCTCACCAGTTATTTTAAGCTTAAACATGCTTCCTGCAGTATTGACTGGTTTCCACCAGCTTTAAGCCTCTTTCTTACAAAGACCACTATAAAGTGACACACCCTTGAGGCTGAGTCAGACTGAAAGAAAAAGTGTATCATCTTCTGGATTGGGATTGTAAATTTATGCTGCTTCATCACAGGCTCTTTCAGTTTGAAACAAACTGTGATTAAGATCAGGTTCATGCTGAGGAAGTGGGACCATCCATTCCTCAGTAATTCAAAAACTAAAGAAAACGTTTTGCTGCAGCGGACTGCAATGTTAGGCCAACCGAGCTGCATCCATCCATCAGCTCAATGAATTTCCTGATTGCTGTCAAGGGCTGATCATTGGCACTGACTCTCTTACCTCTGTAAAGCTGGACATTAAACTGACGGAGCAGCTGCACTAGCTAGTCAGTAATTGATTTCCAATTTCATTCTTAATAAGTAACTTTAAGTCAACAGCACGCATCGCTTTTAGGCAGACATGGGCGCGGTGAATTGGGAAAACCCTTCCTGCTTGTTTGCCGATTCATTTATTTGCAAACTTTGGGAGAAAATGTGGCAACAACATAATGATAATGCTCCCTGTGAAAAAGCTACTTATTCAAACAGAATAGGAGTTTTGAAAACTGTACGGTTCACTACAGCTTGTGGCAATTAGTGCAGAATTGGGGGGTTTAGAGAGCGCAGAAGCTGGATTCAAACCCAGGCTTCCACAAGCCGTGAGAGAATGTGTAAAACATTTAAACGGTTGTTAGGTTTCTGAACAGAACTGAAAAAGCTACCCGAGGCAACAGTACCGAACTGGTGACTCAATCCAGGATATTCTAGATGAGCGCGTAGCTGCATCAGCTATGTACACGAACATTCGTTCAAAGAGGAACTCATCCATGCTAACAAGTCAGAAAAGCTTATCTGTGATCACTTCTTATACGCATGGACAAAGGCTGCGCTGACAATGTAGGTTCAATCATTCCTTTTCACGATACAGAAATAGAGGCACCATGATAGCTGTCCAGCAGTGTGCCCCCTCCTAAAACATCCAGAAGGAATTCTTTGTACAGTTGGCCTTCATCCAAATACTGGATAAGCCCCATCCTTCTTTTGGATTCTGGCCAAGGTGGTACAGCTAGTTCTAAAAGGTCATAAAGTCTATAGATGGTACAGTTTATATTCTGTAGGCTGTCTTTAGAGACTTCTACATTACCTGTAGCCAGGAAGCCTGCTACATTAACACTCCAAACTCCATTATTTTGAAGACTGTTACATTAACACTCCTAATGGAGTTTACAGTGATACACCATGGTAAAAAACACACGCTTTTGCTGATCTTTCAAACCAGGCTGAGGGACGTTTTAAGAAAGTAACCAGCCAGGTGAAATGCTTGAATTGAGAGCTCTTTATGGCATTCTTTTCATGTTGTCATGCTTGCTTTATTACCATGTCTGAGACACTGTTCAATGTTCAGCCACTCAGTGTTTCCCTTGTAGGCGCTGCAAAACCAATCTGATATTCCTTGTCACAGTTTGAAATGTTAATCCCTTCAGAATGTATCACATACCTGGCATGGCTGGATCTGAATGGGATCACAGGGCACATCTGCATTTTAAACATGCTCTGCACTCTGCACTGCACTAACAGTAAGACACACATTGTTTCTTTTTTGCCAAATGATATTTTTGACATTCATACACGGCTTCTCTGTTTTTCATCTGCATTTTAATGTTTCTTTTCTGGGTAGTTTGGGAATATTTGCGGTAGAGTGGATTTCTGGTTAAAATGTTATAATGAAGCTCAGAATAACTTTAACAGAATTGTAATTTTTATTTACATTTTATTTTTTGTCTTAAATTAGCCAGCATAAACTTTCAGACTCTCTGACTCTCTGTGCTGTGCACTGCGTGCTGTGTGCTGTTTTCATGAATTTCTACCTCTCGGCACTCCTTTCAATTGCAAAGTCATTTCAAAACACTTACAAAAATTCCCTTTCAAAACACAAACAAAACTAAATGAAATAAAGGTTTGTTATTAACTTCTACTGTATGAACAGTATAGTATATATTGCAGTTATAGCACAGTGGGTGTCTTTGTACGGGTTATAGCAACACTCCTACCCATGCATATTGCTGCCTGGTGACCCTACAGTATACTAGTATTACTTTCAGAATACATAAAATCCAATCTGCTATTTTTTTTGACTGTTTGAACAAACCATACCGTCAGGGAGGAGGAGATAGGTAAAGTAAAAGTACCGTTTATTGACTGAACAGCAAGCACTTCAGTATTGCAAACAGGGCAAACTGCAGGAGTCAGACACATTTACTGAACTCCATTCCAGCTCTTTGACTTGCTCTGCACTTTATTTAGGATCGCTTGTTAATTATCCCGCAGTTTCACAATCCTGCTGCAGTGATCTACTATTGTATTGATCTAAATAGCAGCTCATTGCCAGCACAAACAGGGACAAGGTTCTACACTCAAACTGTGCAATGCTATGCAATGTTGTGCAATGCACGTGGTCTGACAGTATTTGGCACTGACAGGCAAGTGCTTTACAGGTACGAGGTAGGCTTGCAGAACATGCAATGCTACATGTGCTCATAAAGAGGCTCTTCATTCACACACAGCTCTGAGCAAAGAACAGATAAAGATTATAAATCAGGGTCCTTAATATACAGTATACGGTTAGCTGTGCCAGGCTAAATACCGCAGCTTATTAACAGGTAAATAAATCAGACACAAGGCACAAATCAATAATCTAATTCCGGCTGCTGCTTATGTTTTCTGAAACAGGATTTAGAACTGTGTTTTCGCTGGCGCTCGTTTCCATTAGTGTACTTCAAGGAGACACATTTCATGCAGCTCTTGTAAGCGTTGTAGCTAAAGAAAGTTACTGTGGTTGGATAACAAAATGAGAAACATCTGGAATAACACTGTTAACAGGGTATTAATGTCGGTGTTTGGATAACAAACTAACACAACTATTTGTTTACCTCTTCATAGCCCTAGCAATGTTACCAGTGGACTTAGATTCAGATGACATCACAGGCAACCAGGGGAAAATACCCCCAATGGGTCTAATATGACCCTGGAGGGACAACTGTGGGTGGAAATAAAACTGTGTATTATATATACCACAACTGGGATGCTGGAAGCAAGCAAAACTATGTTTTTATATATTCAAACTAAAAGAAACACACACCGAGATATGTTCAGGCTGCCAAACCATACTTGTAGTTTGCAGCAGACGCGTAAACCTGCATATATAAAAGCCTGCACTGCAAAATCAATGAGGCGGATAATATAGACCATCTCATGCTGCTTCTCCTTCATAGTTGCATGTTTATGTAGAGTAAAGGCAGAGGAGACACACCGTTTGTCTCTGTGGTGCTCGGAGTATCTCTCTTCTGGGAATGTTAAAATGCCAGGGTGCACTTTCACAGAAGCATGTCTGAAGCACTGGGGCTGCAGGTCCCAGGCATACCACACAATGGGGAGTCACATGGCAGGTGCTCTCTGAATCTCAGTAGGGATGTTTACACAGCATGCATGAAGAACAGCCCTTATCAAAGTCTGACACGGTAAGCATGTGCTCTAACTCGTGTTACTTGCAATACGTAGTTACAGTGCAAACAAAATGATCTCAGCGGGGGTCTGTTACAGAGGCTGACATTGCAATGCAGTGCCGATGCACCAGTACTGTTACTGCGCTGCAGACACGAAGGGTCCCGAATTCTAAGCAGGGATGCTTTCTTATAGAATCAGTGGAGCTCTCCCTTCTATTAACAGACACGGACAGACTGTTTAACCCCTGAATTTTTAACCCTCTCCTGGATGCCAGGTAGCACATTACTGAGTCCCCCCTCAAGAAACCACATTCTGGGCTGCTCTCCAACGTACCGCATCCTCTCTTTAGCGGCACTGTTAAATATTGACACACTAATAACAAAAGATCACACACACACACACATTTCCTTGCCAACTGCAATATTAGATTACCATGTGTAACCCGGTTACAGTGAAAGCGCAATGCATTTGGATATGGCCGTGCCCAGACACAACCAAAAACCAAGTGTTTAACACAGACCCTTTGTGATGGAAGCTGTCCAGCAAGATGCAAGCTGTATTTAAGTGTACAGTATTTATTGGTGCTAATCTACAGCAGTACACATCTGCATAAATAAATGTTACACATCATTACAAAAAAGATGACACAATATAAAAAGTAATTTTAGTGCCAGCTGAAATTCATAACTCTTGCAAAATCAATGAGGTGTTAGTTTGTAAGAAACTCGATGTTATACTAATGACAGCTGGACAAATGCAGGTTTTAAATGAACCATATTATAGCTAGATATACTGTATGAAGAACTTTTCTCCAATCTCAGGTTCCATAATGTTTTGGTGCTGCAATTGACTGAGGATAGTACCAACATGAATTACATTAAAAAGTTATCTCAGGCACAATAGATGCCAACTGCATTTCTGACTTAGAACAGCGGGACCAGATGGAGATCTTAAGAGGTAAAAAGTGTGTAGAAATACCAACCTTAAGAATTAAATCTCTGAAGAAAATGCACACATATACTGTACACAGTTAGCTTTCAGTTCAAATGCATTGGGAATTTTCATGATAAATGTCCTGCCAGAAAGAGGTTGGGGTGACCTTGCCCAAAGATGCAGACGAGGGAGGAGTGTCCATGCTGTGCTCTTCAAACCAATTCTCTGAACGAGATTACTCAGCTATGAGTGCTGTGTGACTTTGGCCGGTCCAATCCCAGCACCTCAATCTCTACGTGACCGCTGGGATATGACTGAACGAGGCCACTCCAGGCTCTGAAACAGCCCATTCTGAGGAGAACAAATGAAGACCTCAGAGAACGTCCAACAAGCTGGTCACCTCCATCTCTTACTGGATGTGCTGCTGCCATTCCCAGTAAATTCAACTCAGTTCCACTAAAGTATGGAGCCGGGGATGGTTGCTTGCTTGCTTGGAAATAAATTGTGATTTGAATTATTGAAGTAATGTTAGAGTACTGACTGTAAACGCTGATAATGATAGCTTTTTAAAAATGGTGATTGTATAAACAGACTCCCGCGCAGTCGGCTGGTTCAGAAACAGTACAAGCTCTGTGAAAGCTGCTGGTTCTGACTCAGACTCAGTCCAGCTGACAGTGCAAACAGAGCTGAAGGATCACACTGCAGACTCCTGCCCTGTTTGGGGTTTTAAGCCCACATGGCTGTAAACAATTGTCAAGGAAAGCAATTTACCATACTGGATGTGTTCAGGAGCTATGTATAACTGTTAATGTTCACCGACTAGCTTACGTGGTAATGCAGTAACACAGCCAGTAGCCATCATTGTAGCTACAGAGGATGCCTGTATGTGTCTTATGCACCTGAAAAATATGGAATTCCAGGTTGAAACAAAAACTTGTACTGTTGGGGGTAAGCAAGGACCCAAAAAACACTGGCATAGGACAATGGCGATAGCCCTCTTCATTGGGGCCACTCACAAATTTTGAGTGGAGATGTTGTTGAGTTCTGAGGCGTTTTCCAGACTACTAACTACTAACTGGTTTGGAGTCCAGGATTAGTAGGCAACCGTATCGACTGTGTTGCAACGCAGGGTCGTAATTATAAAGCATGAATGTGCTGGTTAATGTACTTACTGGCACGCTAGCCTTTTACAAATATGTCTCACTGAAGACAGCATTTAATATGAAAAGGAGCTATTTTAAAGGGCTGGATTCTCCTTTTAATTAAATTTAATTCAAAGAACAAAATGCAGCATTTTGAGTGGTCTAATTAATAGCAGCAATACAATTACACAACCCGCCTTTAAAGAGAGCTTATGAAAGGCCTGAAACACGGTACAGACAGCCCGTGGCTTACAGTAAATACTCGCTTTAAAAAAAGAAAAATCCTATTATTTAAAGGTAAGCACTTTCAATCGAACTTGATTGTAATTATTACTGCCCACCAAATCAATCAGTATCCATTTAATTCAGTGATCTTTACTCCTCTCCATGTCAGCATTGATGCAGAGGAAAAGTGCTGAACACGCTACAAGGTTATCCAACAAACCGCAGTGCCAATACTTAAACAGCACTCAATCACTGAGCAGCCGGTATCTGTGCTAATGCAGGGCACAGCAAATGAATCGGCAGCTTTCTTTTCTTTGGTAGGCACTGATTCATAAAGATAAATATATGAATACTAAATGAAGATCTGAATGAAACGTCTCTTTCTTCATGGTAATATTGTGCAGAGCAGAGGCACAGCTCAGACTGTGGAACAATACTGACTCAAACAGGGAATTATGACTCAATAGGAATTCTATATATATATAGGATATATATTATATATATATATATATATATATATATATATATATATATATATATATATATATATATGTATGGCCAAACAGCTTTTTAAAGGGTTAATGTTAGAATGTTTACTTGCATATTTTAAACCGGAAACCCTTTCATACTGCAGGGAGCAGAGGCCAGATCTATCCAACACTACTCCATGATCCTGAAGCTAGTCAAACTGCAGACCCAGCTACCCATGTTCCTCGTGCTGTCACAATGGCAGGACGTTTTTTCCCTTCTTAAAAAAAACAAAAAACGAAACCAGTAACAATTCAAACTGCAATACTGTTAGGACAAGAAACAAACTTCTCCAAAGGCTTGTTTGCTTAAGTCTGTGCCAGTTTTCATTGTTGGAAAATGTTCTGTGAGCAGCTTCCCAATCAGATATTCATATAGGTGAAGCAGAGACTGCTTTCCAAACATGCACGGTAGCTTTCAGGTACAGCCTGCACATGCTGTTTATGCTAATACATTTGACCATAGAACAAAAATCCCCTTTTTAATCAGCATTGGCTCAGCTTGCCTTAAATGACTATGCTGGTGTTTGCGATGGCTATGGGGGTGGGGTTAAAAACACAGAGCCTCCCTGCCCCTCCATCAGTCTGGTTCCATTTTACCTTATTAGGATGGCTGTAGATGTGTTAGCTATCTTCTTGTGTCTCTTCTTGAGCTCGCTTTGGTGTTGCTTTTTTATTCAGCTTGGATAGGATATCCACAGCACACAGGGTGTGTGAGTCTGTCAGCTCATTGCATACTGATGTCTTGTAAAGTTCAGGCTAACAGGCTCTAAAGGGCTGTCTGTCTGTTATCTAACTCAGACAAAAGTGAACCATTAAAGAAGCCAAAACATAGTTTTACACCTACCAGTGTTTCAGGAGGCTGTATGTGTTACAAATGTCATCGCTATAGCTGTGGTCAACAAAAATACTTAATGTAGCTTAAAGATGTCATCTATAACCTCCTGCAGTGCAAGAAGCAAAAGGAGTCGGTCAGGTTAGACCGCAGGGTTTCCCAATCCTGGTCCTGGGGACCCCCTGTGGCTGCTGGTTTTCATTCCAACTGAGCTCTCAATTACTTAACTAGGCCCTTCAATTTGCTTAATTAGACAATTTTGATTGTTTTCAGATCTTAAACAGTTGCAGTTCAAGTTTCTTATAAAATGTTATAGCTAATTTGAAATCTGCAACTGTTTAAGAGCTGAACACAAGTAAAAAGGTATAATTAAGCACATTATCAGTTCCATTAAGGGCTTAATTCAGAGCTTAGTTGGAATGCAAACCAGCAGACACAGTGGGTCCCCAGGACTAGGATTGAGAAACCCTGGGTTAGAGAAAGTGTGTCCCTACAGTTAAAACTATATTGGACTACTGTGTTTACAGTGCTATGAAGGGAATTACTGGATCTTATTTTATATGTATTCTTTTAAATAATAATTGTGCCCTGCAGTTCACTGTGGCATGTTGCCTCCAACAGATCTCATAGAATTATGACTGGGTAATTGTATTTATGTTTAAGCTATATCAACTCTGCCGATTCAGACTTAAGACTGTACCCTGACTTTAGAGAATGCTTGTAAGTGAAAACTTTAATGATATGTTACACACTGAATATAGTTATACAGTACTTTTAAATTAAGGTATTCATTTTCACACAGCGCCAATTCAGTAAATATCAACTCAGCTCTGTAGCAGTTTTTAATATATCTTTAAATCTCATTTCTGAAATATAATTCTGCTTTAACTTAAATGCAGTTTTACTTATATAATAATAATAATAATAATAATAATAATAATAATAATAATAATAATAATAATAATAATAATACCCCCAATTTTAACTGTATAGACCTCGTAGAGTATTCTCATGTACAGATTTAGGCTTCCCTTCTAAACCTACTGTAAGATTTGTCCAACATTGATCTGGGGTAAAGCAAGTTAACTGCTAGATGTTGTACTGTGGTGATATAAAAAACTGTGCAAACCTTACACTGAAAAAGAGAAAGCAGACACACTGCAGTAAGAAGTTAGTGGTGGGTGACCGCTTCTCTACTCATTGGGCTTCTCTCTCTCTCTCTCCCGAGGTCAAAGGCAGATGAGAGTTTACTAAGACGAGAAGACAGTAGATTAGAGCGGGATTATCTTTCATGAGCCAGCTTTCTCCCTGCCCAGCTGCTTTCCACTGGCTGCAGCCTGTCTACAAACAGAACCAGCACCCACAGGTCAATACGGCTTGGACTGGCACTCAGATAGCAAGCACCTTCAGACAGCAAGGACCGCCTGGGAGAATCAGAAGCTAAACTAGCAAAGAGGTTTCCTGTCTTGAGCCCTGGACAAACTCTCATCTCAAAACACCACATTAGTTAGTGAAGACGCTCTCCGATTATGAAATAAAGGAATCTAAACAAATGCATCTGGTTATAGTGTAAAACCTACCATGCTGCAGACTGCTACTTCCCCCTGAATTAAGCTTATTCCTATTCCTCAAAACAGCTATGATGACAACGTTTTTGTCATCAACACAAAATAAAATATAACACATGACTTGCTTTAAGCTAATTTCACTTGAGCCTGGAGCGATACTGACTGTGGTTTCCTGTTCCAAAAATGCAAGCAAGATGGAGCCTGGCTTTTTTGTAATAGTCGGCTGGTTTCATAGACCTGGATTAGCATTAATCTTGGACCACTTAACCTACATTACAGTACCCTACATTAGTGCTAACTGGAGTCTGTAGAACCAGCTAAGTGTGTTTTTAAACCTGGATTCCAGAGCTGAAAGACTGATAAATTCACATAGACTCAGACACACACACACATACACTACTGGTGCACACTTCTAGTCCCTGTAATAATTTCTTGAAAGTGAAACGCAAACTGAATTGCAGTGGCTTTGAAAACGGGTCAATTTACCACATGAGCAACTCAAAATAACAAAGTACAGGCAGGTGTCCTGCTGCAGAACATTTCCATGTTTCCTTCTCGAACTTGTTGATCTTGGAACATGCAGCCTGTTCTGGGCACAATGGAAATTAGATGGAATTTGAACACCAAATTTGGTCATTTTCCTTCCACACACTTAGGGATTATGCAAAGTTTATGCAGATAGGAATAAGCAAATAGGACTCAGAGTGTGGATTTTAACATGCTTGTGCTTCTAGCAATGAAGGTATTAATGAATAAGCAGCATTTTCAGTAGTGTGAGCTGATCTCTCGTGCTTATGCTAATCCTTGGCATTCGCCTAACACATGACAGATACTTGTTTTGTGACTTTATCAAACTGCATATTCAACAGGATTTTACAAGAGGATAATGAAATGATTGATTTTGTAACAGGTAATTTTTTTCTGAAAAGATTTCTTCAAAACCACTTGCTGTATGGCCTTGCTTTCAGTCAAACCCAAAATGATGCTTTTACTAGCGGTTCCTGCACATGCTTTGCACGGCACTTTGTTGACACTTGTTCTTACCAGAGGATTGCTCTGGATAAGGGGATCAATTCAACTGGTGACACACCAACATCTGCAAATGTACCCAGTGAAAGAGGCAGTCACCTGGTTTTGAATTTTGAATTTTTTTTTAAACCACAAACACTGTCATGTCCGCTGGCCCTGAGCTAAAATCTTGGCAGCACATTTGCATCTGTTCTCCACTGCGTGTGGGAATGTTGCTGAGCACAGAATGGCTGCATGGCAAGAATCATTGAAATGTAATTGGCAATCAGTTATTACGAAAACCCATTTCAAACGAGCTGTGCTAATTTCAGTGCTCTTTCATTTAAAAAAGACTAGGAAATTGATTGAAACTTAATTAAGATAAATCACTATATGTAATGATGATATGCATGTACAGCTGTGGGCCAGTGGTGTCATTATGTGGACTGGGGCCACGTTTACATATGCAGAAGAATGGATTTATACAACACAGTTCTCTTGGACACGTCTGTGTTAAGTGCATTGGTCCAGTTGATAAGGGTGGACCAGGGCCGCTAATCCTCATCAAGCTGCAGGTGCTCTTTGAACCAACCTGGGTACTACCAAATGCCCTTTTATCTTAAAACAGACCCATCAGTGTGCAGAACACAGTGTGTGCATGGAGCTTATCTCGGGGATGACAAGCCCATTTATAATCCAATCCTTCAAGATGACATTACATGACTCTCTCTCTCTCTCTCTCTCTCTCTCTCTCTCTCTCTCTCTCTCTATCTCTCTCTCATCAGGGATGTGTGCATGGGGCTAAAAGGGATATTTTTTAAGGTTAATATCAATCAAGTCTATTAATATGATTGTTGCCTGTTATTGTTTCAGCACGTCAGTCTTTGAAATAAACAAAGAATTAGTAATCCATTATACTTTCAGAGGAGAGGAGAACAGAGCTACATATATATAAGATATGCTTTACTTACTATCTTGAGCTTCAACTGTGGTCAACATTTCCTAATTGGATAGTTCTTGTTTTTTTGTTTTGGGAGCGATATACTGGAACGAGAAAGAAAAACTATCGTGCATGCACTTGATCAACACAAAACCTGCAAAAAAAAAAAAAAAAAAAAAAAAAAAAGCTCTACAGTCTACAGAGTACTAAACTGAAATGGGCCATTTTGTAGAAGTGTAGATTGAACAAGTCATGAATTTAATGAGCTAAATCCTAAGTTAATAACTCGTCACTCCAGAGCGGATGACTGTTCTGTCCTATTGAACGCTATGGTCTGTACAAAGTAAACTGCACAAGTGCTGACTGGGCAAGGTACTGCAGCTGATAGGTACCCTTGATCAAGGATGTCATTTTGTAATTTTTTTTTATATCTTACAGTATGTTTGGTCGCATTCCTTCTCCCTTCCAGCTGACAGGTCTGAAACCACAGTGGCTATGTCTATCACTCTGGATTTCATCAGAGAGTCAAGACAGCAGAGCCTGTTTTTATTCACTGCTGTAACCTTGTCAACACATCAAGTTGTGTGCTTTGTGACGCCTCGTCCTCCCTTTCAGCAATTTGCATGCTGTGCAACCCATTACAGAAGCAAACCTCCCGCAAGCAAAACCAATTCAAAACCTGAGCTGAATTGTCATTCTGCTCTGCTTGATAGCGGTGCCACTGTTTAATAAGCATGCGCCTACAACCTTGCCACTCGCCCACCTGCTATGAGCCAGGGTGAAAGGTCATTCAAGGGCTGGAGCTTCCCTTTGATTGGACCACAAGATGCCTCTCTGTCGGCAAGAACCACATTTCTCTTAAAAAATGATGTTAATGCAATCCTATCATAAGGGACACCAACAGCAGTTATTGCCAGAATTAGGGACAGGCTTGACAGATAAGCTGATTTAACAGACCGCTCTGTTGTAGCTCCCTGGCCTACTGCTTCACTGTAACAACCAGCAACTGTGGGACACTGCTCTGTAAATATACTGCCTGACAATGATGCAATGCTCCTTTTATCATTGTGCAAAGGACAGCTGCTAATTACACTATGCACTTTGCAAACAATCAAGCCCCTATAATAATATTCCAAATATCAGAACTCGGTGTGAAGGTCATGCTGTTACATGCTCAGCAGCATATTCTTGGAACAAATTGCCAATTTGTATGACAGCTACTGCTGTGAATGTGCTCAAAGTAGAGTGAAGGAACTGTGATTCCAGCGAAAGGCCTTGTTGTACTCCTTGTTGTAAAGACAAAACTGTACTATACAGTATATATACACACATACTGTATATATACTAGTCTGATAAAATATACTGCACTAAAGGTTTTATTTTCTTCATAAAACCCCTTGAAAAACCATGACTCACCAGGGTGGGAGAATTAGCAAGGCTGGAAATGGTTTTCAAGCAAACAGTATACAGTACTTACCCTCAAATACCTGACCCCTTAACACAAATTCTACTGCATTTAGAATTAAGGATTGTGTGCTGCTACTGCCTGTCTGCAGATATTGTTTATGTCTCTGTCAGTGTTATGCTGATAGTTCCTTCCATCATCCATATTCAAATATGACTGAAAACAATAAGAGCTTGTCAAGGGAAGGTCAAGTGGAAATTGCTGCTGCCGATATCATACCATGTAAATGCCACATCCTATCAGCTTTAAAAATGAAAACATCAGTGTACGGCATAGCAAACAGGTGATAAATGTGTGATTTCACTATAGATTAGTGTCTATGATAACTGCACACATGTCAATGAAGGAATCTCTCTATCTGTTTACATAAACAAGGAATAACTGTCTTACTTCTTCCCAAACATGCTCGCTGATGGACAACACCAACTTTTGCACATGAGAGCAAACCCAATAACCTGGGCAGCCTGCTGTTGATTCAGTACCTCCCATGGCCACTTACTGAGAAAGCGTACCAGATTATACAAAACTGACAGGCATTAATAACCTTCAGCACAGCACAGGGTCGCTTAACATTTTCTACAAAATTACCATGAAAGTTCTGGCAAACTGGATCTGCTAGCCAATCTTACTAGGAACTGAAGCTGCAAACACAATGGAATATATTCATGATGCCTTGTCCTACCATCCTACCCAGACTTACAACAGCAATGCCAGAGCTCCAGCACACTAGGTGCCGCCCAACATTATGGTTAAGATGTATCAAGCAATCTTTCTAGGAGAAACCAGCAGACCAATTAGCTGACCGTTTTTAATTGTTTTAAAATAGTGAACTAGGGCAAGCAAAAAAATACATTAATAAATCAATGGCCTTTGAAGGACACAGCATGTTTTGGAAACGACTAATTAATCCCAGGTTGCGTGCGTCTGAGCCGTCGTTGCTGACATAGTAAGGACAAACTTTGCTGCAGGCCAAATGAAACCTTAACATCCAATCACACATGAAGAGGAGCAACCCCGGACATCCTCTGGGATAAGAAAAAAAGGTATGTGAGGAACATTTGCATCCTTCTATCGGTGTTCAATAAGGGTTCCTTGTAGGGATTATTACATAACAACTTCATCATTTTTATATTTGTATCGCAGGATGCAACAAACAGCAGACTTGTGCTTCTTTCTTCCATTGGCTTCGGTAATACAGCGGCAGCTGCTCCATTATATACAGTACTGAACAGCAAGCCCACTGGACCCAGCCATGAGTTCCACCAGCGGCCCTTATTGTTTTGCTGGTCAGAGTGGTGGCTGTTTGTTCAAGTTTTCGGCTGGTCATGTTGGATGTAGGGATACTGGTTCAAGATCTGGTTGCGCTAGTTCATGATCTGGTTGTACTGGTTCATGATCTGGTTGTACTGGTTCATGATCTGGTTGTACTGGTTCATGATCGGGTTGTTCTAGTTCATGATCTGGTTGTACTGGTTCATGGTCTGGTTGCGCTAGTTCATGATCTGGTTGTGCTTGTTCTTGATCTGGTTGCGCTAGTTCATGATATGGTTGTGCTGGTTCTTGATCTGGTTGTGCTGGTTCATGATCTGGTTGTGCTGGTTCATGATCTGGTTGTTCTGGTTCATGATCTGGTTGTACTGGTTCATGATCTGGTTGTACTGGTTCATGATCTGGTTGTACTGGTTCATGATCTGGTTGTACTGGTTCATGATCTGGTTGTGCTAGTTCATGATCTGGTTGTGCTGGTTCATGATCTGGTTGTGCTGGTTCATGATCTGGTTGCGCTAGTTCATGATCTGGTTGTACTGGTTCATGATCTGGTTGCGCTAGTTCATGATATGGTTGTACTGGTTCATGATCTGGTTGTGCTTGTTCTTGATCTGGTTGCGCTAGTTCATGATCTGGTTGTGCTGGTTCATGATCTGGTTGTGCTGGTTCATGATCTGGTTGTTCTGGTTCATGATCTGGTTGTAATGGTTCATGATCTGGTTGTGCTGGTTCATGATCTGGTTGTGCTGGTTCATGATCTGGTTGTTCTGGTTCATGATCTGGTTGTGCTGGTTCATGATCTGGTTGTGCTGGTTCATGATCTGGTTGTGCTGGTTCATGATCTGGTTGTACTGCTTCATGATCTGGTTGTACTGGTTCATGATCTGGTTGCGCTAGTTCATGATCTGGTTGCGCTGGTTCATGATCTGGTTGCGCTGGTTCATGATCTGGTTGTGCTGGTTCATGATCTGGTTGTTCTGGTTCATGATCTGGTTGCGCTAGTTCCTTAGAAACGATGTGTGACTGTAACAGGTATTGAGAAGGCTTCTGCAAACCTGGGCTGTATACCTGGGGTTAGAAGAAAACTAGCTGGAATTTTCAGCGCTATTTATCAACCATAGCAAACCCACACCTATTAAATCATGCATTTAAATTAAATGATTTCTTTCTAAATAATGCAGTGATATTCTGACACTATTCAAATTTCCATGAGCACTGAGTTGACAATGAGATCCATCACCTGACCTGTGAGGAGCTGGAGTGCAATCCAACAGCCGGATATTCATAGATAACAAGGTATAATAATGTCGGCTATGGACAACTGCAACCATGATAATTTATCGAATGTCGTATGCTAAACAATGGTTCATGTAACTGTGTGCGTTTTTTTTCAGTTTTCTTTTCTTCCCTAACAATGAACCCAACCACATAACACAACATATCTCTCTGTACGCAAAAGCTATCAGATATACTTCCCCTGGATGCCACTAGATGGCAGTATCAAATAAATCTTGGCAGTGTACGATTTTCTGTCCCAACTTACTTATCAAATTCTATTCGTCGTTGGGTTTATTTTTTTCCACACAAACACTAAGAATCAGAGACTCAGAGAAACTAAAAACAAACAGCTTACAGGAAACAGTGAATCAGCAATCAAGATTTTACACTTCACTTTCCCTGACTGCACTTAATCTGAATAGTAATCCACAACAGCACATCTCCTCCAGATCTGCCATGCATTTATTATCCAGCCCTGTTTTAACTTTAACTGTAGACGGCAACATCCCAGAAACGTATTGATTTATTGTTATAATAAAATATTGATCACCTTTCTTTTTATTGCCACATATATTTTTGCACTCTAATATACATTTTTTCATTATCTGCACAAGGTATAAAGAGATAACAAGGACACGCTGAGAAGAAATGTCTAATTATCCAACTGAGGCATGCTCTTGTCACCTTGAAAACAGACTCTGTGAAATGCAGGCATTTTATCAGGTCTGCAAGGCCTATGTGGATGTCCATGTTCTTTTTCTTTTTTTAACGACTTTAATAAAGAATTCTGCATTTCTTTTTAGAGAATAAATAGGGTCAAATGCCATTTCAACATGTCGTTTACCCTTGCATGCAAACATCATTAAAAGGAAAGCTGTGTTCTCTGAATTCTCTTCTACTGGAGACTATGGAGCTGGTGGAGCCAACAGAGTTACTGTACGGGTTGTGAATGAGAGGAATAAGAGCAAGTCGGAGCATTCAACAGATAGCAGAATCTGGAACAGCAGATCTCACATCCACTCACAATGTACAAATAATGGAATTTTACTCTAACAGGACTCTGAACAAAGGAAGATGCAACAGGTCTGCTACAATTTGCGAGTGCTCCGTACTCTGCACTGCATGATCCATTTCCCAGATTCTGCATGTGCTTTGTTGAATGAATGGTGCAGCAGAGCCACAGGGTCCATTTGGACTTAACAACCTAATAACCTGATGTATGACACCCTAAAATATTTCACTGCAGGACGCTGAAGATGCATCCAGGGCATTATTACAATACTATGGGGAATGATCAGGAGATGTGTTATGAGCAGGCAGTAATAATACCCCTTTTTCTTCACTCCTCAGTTCAATCTGTGATTTCAGCTCCTTGTCGTGAGCCAGGCAGTTTAGTGGCCCTGTATCCATCTCTCTATCCTGCCCCTCATAACAGCTGTTTGGAAAGCACCCTAATCCTGGATTAGTCTCCAGCACACAGACCCTCTTATAAAGCACCCTAATCCTGGATTAGTCTCCAGCACACAGACCCTCTTATAAAGCACCCTAATCCTGAATTAGTCACAAGTGCCCAGACCTCTTATAAAGTACCCTAATCCTGGATCAGTCTCCAGCGCCCAGACCCTCTTATAAAGCACCCTAATCTTGGAGAAGTCTCCAGCGCCCGGATCATCTTATAAAGCACCCTAATCCTGGAGCAGTCTCCAGCGCCCGGACCCTCTTATAAAGCACCCTAGTCCTGGATCAGTCTCTAGTGCTCAGACCCTCTTATAAAGCATCCTAATCCTGGATCAGTCTCCAGTGCCGAGACCCTCTTTTAAAGATCAGCCTCCCTCTCGCAGGGCTGGTCCCACTCTGCCTTCTGGTGCAGTACCCATTAAAACACTTCCAATAAGACAATGTCAGCGCACAGTGCACTCACTGTAGCTGCGCAATGCCTCTCGCAGCCAAGCCAATTACTTGTGCCTTCAGAACTGGAGCACTCGCCCCTGTGGGGATTGCATTGAGGTTTATAAAAGGACAAAATGCAGCAGTTTTTACAGTTTGACCTTTATTACTCCAAACAGAAATGGAACTATTTTGATAATTGAATCTTGAGTAGTGTGAGATGAATTGTCAACCTGACACACAGCACGATGCACGGTACATTCCTACTTGAATGATTAAGACCTATTTTTATATGTGGGTATCATTTTCTATTTACATGGTAACCCCTTCCCGTACAAGTGGTCACCTCCTCTCATCAGACTGCACACAGATTGTTTTATTTCTCAATCTATTAAATGACAGAGGGGCTTTGAATAATCATCACACTGCTCTCGGCAGCTCTGAGGAAATGAATGCGAATGTTCAGAACCGTTACAGTAAGGTGCCACTAGGCAAGACAAAGCTGGAGCACTAAACCAAGATCTAGATTGTGCGTCCAGATCAGTTACAGGCAAAAAAACAACAACTTTTAAATAAACTGCAGAAATGAAAATAAAACAGAGGAGACAGCAAAACTGGTATGCGCTCCAAGCTGACTGATAAATAAATTGCTAATTTTTATTTTTGGTGATCATCACTTTTGTGTCGGCACAGACGTTACTATCAATGACATCACTTGAATATCGTGACATTTTAGCTGGGTACAGCAGGGGTAGCTACCCACCTGCTGTGCAGAGATATCTATTCCCGTCAGGGAATTAACCAGGGAAAGAATGGGTGCTGGTGAATGCGGCTGCAATGCATTCACGCTCATTTGGAGTAAGAATCTCACTGAGCTAACTGTTTGTGACATGGTTGTAGCAAGAAAATGTCATCAATATGCACATTTTCCAGAGTCAAGTTTTATAGAGAGTCAATATAAAACACGTGAGGCTGGTTTCACAGAGCCAGATTAGCATCGATTTTAAACCCCTTAACACAGGGTAACATTAGGCAGCCCAAGATAAGTGCTGATCGGAGTTTGTGGAACCAGCTGGTAGGTTTTACAGGAAAACAATATGTATAATTGTATACTTAATTTCTGCATGAAATCTGATAATTACTGTATTCAGCAGATGACCAATAAAAGTGGAGTCATCTGTGATTGTCTCCAGGTAGGTTATAGATGCAGGTTGAAATGGTTTTCTTTCTTCTTGTCCTTTGCCTTTACCCTTAAAGGTATATTCCACAACAGGGAACGGTGCATTATAAGGTGCAGCGCTTTAATGAAACACTGGGTCTTCTTTCCCTAATTAGGTCCTACTGTATAATACATGTCTTCCTATAACGTAAACCCTGTTTACAGCACACTCCACAATAAGACCAAAGCAGCTTCAACTGGCAGGTGACTCGCCAGACTAACAAAGTGGCATTGAGAGGAAGAAAGCAGTGCCGTGTTATTTACCCAGCTGCTGTGTACCCAGCTTCATCCAACACAGAACAGACAATAGCAGGGACTGTTAGCCCTGAGCCGCTCGCAGTGAGCCAGGACTGGGCATACCGTGGCTGCCTCTTTGTGGGAAAAGCCATTGAGTATGTTCAGACAGATGATAATGTATACAGCATGTGCTGTTTCGAAAGCTGCTCTGAAAAGACCAGCACTGCTAAAAGGGTGAAGGTCAGCTGGGAATGTGCTGTACCAAGCTGTGATAACGCCCACAGTAACACTGTTGCACTGGTCTGGACTGCAGGACTGTACCCAGTGCCCTGGAATCAGCGTCCAGGTGCTTTGCCTATCATGTCATTCATTTCATGGGTAAAACAGCTTTGGTTTCCCAATCGTTTCATTTGATGACAATTACAGTATATATGGCTTATTTTAAAAATTGGTAATTCCTGGTGTTGAGTCTCTGATCTCTGGAACTAAAAAAAAATCTTTGTGCACATGTATACATAAAAAAACAACATGTATCGAGGCAAAATACAACATTGCTGAAATTGAAGTTGAAATGCAAAAACTTTGCAGGTTTAAGTGAGTAAATGTACTCAAAATGCAGTCCTTTATTGCAGGACAGGAAAATAAAATAAAAATTAATTGAATTAACTTGAAGAAGTTGAGGGATATATATATATATATATATATATATATATATATATATATATATATATATATATATATATATATATATATATATATATATGCGCTCATGCAATGAATGCAGCCCCTGTGTAGCACTGTTTATTTGTACTAAATCAGCACTTCACCCAGCATGTCTAAACTTCTTCTATTATGTTATCCAAGAATCGGGTTGCTTGCACAATTTGTTTATCGACTAGGGTCAGTAACATTGTGGCCACACTCTTGACTTCACTCCATTCAGTCAATGCACAATTGTGTGACAATGTTTAACACTTGATAGAAGCTGTCATTCTCTGGTTACTCAGCACTTCTGTCTATCGACCTCTGATGCCATTTCTGTTGAGCATGCTGAAACATGTACCACATAAAAGCGCATCGATACCTTAAACAATGCAGCTTAAAATGAGGATATTTAAATGACGTGAAACGAATCTAAGATCTAAGACCTCTAGGTCTTTGAGAGATCTTTTAAGACACCGCAGACCTTTGAAACCGAACCACATTTGTTGTAACAAGTTGAAGTGATGCATTTTCTGAAACAGGTTTAATACAGACCAGTGAGCTCACTTACCTATGTAGAGCGAGGAGTCTTTCCTTCGCACGTGGTCATCAATATAAGACACGCCCAGCGGCTGCACAGGTGTGGCTCCGATCCCGAGCAGCACCTGAGCTCCTATCAAGAGCAGGTACATCATGTTGGTGTTAGTCCTGCTCCCGCAGTAAAAGTCTAGGTTTGCTCCTCCGTCCTCTATGTCCGAGGAGTTGATGGCACAGACGTCCCTGCCCTCCTCCCCCAGCCTGATCTCCCCTGACTGGTACTCGTACTGGTGTGTGAGGAACTCTGGCAGTGCAGAGAGCAGGGCGCCCAGGGCCATCACGATGCCCCCACACCCGATCAGCCGCGGCCTGTGCCCCTTGGCCCCAAAGTAACTCACAAACAAAATGAGAGCCAGGTTGCCGATCTCAAAGCTGCTGGCTATCACTCCAACGTCGGCGCTCTGCAGGTTGAACCGCCGCTCCAAGGTTGTTAAAACGCTCACCTGGAAGAGAGTAAAAGCATCAGTTACACAGGGACTGTAGAGCGCACTGTTGTGTCTGAGCATCACACACAGTGCAGATCTACTATAGAACAGTGCAGAGCTTTGAATAAAACAGGTGTGTTATCACAAGTAGGAAAAGTAGAGGGTACTCCTGAATGCTCATGGATTATTAGTTATTCCACCATCAAGAACCCCAGTCTATAGACATCCTTGTCAGTGCAACAGAAAGAGCACTGCATGAAAGTCCATGGAGTATTCTGTCAATACACCAAGTACAGTGTAAAGAAGAAAAAGTATGCTCGAACCTAAATTAAACAGTTGAATTCAGAGAATCATTTTCCTTAGATGTTACAAAACCGGGAAGCCAACAATTTATTGCTTTCAGTAGTTGTTTGGTTACAGTTTTGTAAAATGAACAGGAGTTTCACGATATGAAAATAAGCCGCAGTCTTTCTCAAAGACTATTCTATCTTAAAGCATGGAGACATCGAGAAAGACCTCCACCTGAGATACCTGTCTAATCGTCTGAGTAACTTTGTTTTTTGTTCCACTGCTGGCTTTGTTTTGTTCTCTCTGAGACTGGAGAGAGCCCAACTGAATAACCCAGGCTGCAGGCCCTCCCTTCCACACTGTGAGCTGTCAGTGCTGATCTCTAGCAGCTCCTTATCATGCACAAGGGTGGTAACAACATCACGAGAGGTGGCGTGCTTGCACTGCAAACTGCAGAACAACTCAAAGTGACTTTGTTGACGTATTTAAACCAGTACAATCAATCATACCTCTCCGTTAAATGAGACAGGAGCTGCATTAAAAAAAAGTGTACTTTTAAAAGGACACTGTCACTCAGGACTATGAAGGTATATTGGGGATTTCAGTCTCGACTGAAGATGGACTAGGATTCTGTTCATGCAGTGCGGTTTGGTGGGACAGCAATGCGCTATTTAAAGTCTTTAACCTCAATGTCCCTGGTTTGAATTCACACAAGGTTAAATAGCTGGGGGCTCTTTTAAAATGCCTGGCTCCCTCTAAAATAGTGGTTCCTCCAGGGCAGGTTTGAGGTGCATTGACTGGGAAGGTCTTCAGGTTTCCAGTGTTGTCTATTTGGTACCGTTCACAGACACTAAAATTAGGTTGAGCTGGTTTTGCAGCAGCATGCAAACAGCGTGAGGTAGTGTTGACTGACATGCCATTAACAAAAATAAAACAAAACATTGCATGCTACCTTCAGTTACCCTTAACTAAACACAAAATACCTCCTATACACAAGCTATTTGATACCAAAAGTATGAATACTTAAAAAAAAAAAAATGATTGATGTTATTTCCTCCACTCCCTCCCACCCTCCTTTTGTGTCTGAATACTTCAGATAGGATCCACCCAAATTCTTGCTGAATCTCACACTAACTCAATGAGCAAGAAATTACAGTTTGACAACTGTAATAGTGAATGCCATTTGGAAGACGGCTTGCTAGTTATGTGTTCAATTTGCTATTCAGCTACAGGTAGTTTACTTCTTATGAGCAACAACATACCTAGAAAGGCACTGTTTCTGGGTAATTGTCTGTGTATTTTACTTGTAGTTCTGAATGAATTTCCCTTTGAATGTACTGACTTTGTGAGCTAAAATCTTGCTTCCTTCCCAGGATTTTTAATACAGATCATTTGATAAGCTGGGGCTTGAAAAGCCACTCCCAAGCTTTATTAAAATCTGTTCCCCTCTTTGTAAATTAATGGTGCTGAATTTGGTGTTTGACAAAGATAAAAGGCTGGCAGCGCTGGAGACTTAAGGTTTCTGTGTATCCGAAAGGCAAGAATCAAGATAATACAGTGCAGTAGCTTGCATTCATACCACTTAGCCACTCTCAAAGCAAAAGATATTTCACGGTAATAGCGTGTTCAAATGTAGTCATGTGTTGGCAGTGCTTTAGTTTAAGTGATACATGTAGTATAAGCATGAAAAATGATTGTGCACATTTACCATGGCAGGCTTTGATAAGGGGCTCCACGTTTCATAAGTTCACTGTAGAGCTCACAAGGTGTGGCCCTGCATCCCTAAATGATCCCGGGGAATGAATGCCCAGTGTGTGCCACCCCCAAGGGACAATGTTGACTTCATCACTACATTCTTCCACTAATAATACATTTTCAACAAAGCACAAAGTGGTTTGGAGGATTTTAGATGCAATCACTCAACATGCCTACAGGACAGACTTGTCAAACATGAATCAGAATAAAATGTAACCGAACCTGCTTGACTCAATAAACATAATCAATCAAAAATAAACCACAGGCATTGTTCTGCACTACAAAGCGTTCTAATTGCTATGCTTGTGTATGGTGCGTAGATGGAGGTGGGGCACAAAAATTAGAGGGGTGCAGGGCCCCCAGGGCCCCCATGGTGTCCCGGGACAGCACATGTCTTATTATTCCTCAATTGTTACCAGCCCCTACTTCCTTTAGAAGAGTTGGTCAGTGAAGCCAGTTCTGCCCATTTATAGTATCATTCTTGAAAGACTGTTCCCAGTGAAAAAGCTGTCGTTTTTATAGTCTAAGCATTTACCAACCAGGTGCCTATAGAACATCAGGAAGCACTTGTAGCAATGAGATGATTTAATGGATTTCACATCTGAGTCAATGATACTGTTTGATAATTCGAGGATTTCATCAAATGCAAGGTCTCTCTATGTCTCTCGAAGAAGCTTTATAAAGTAATCTAGTCCATTTTAGTGTTAAACGTTTCAAGTTCTTACTTTTAAAGATGTTTTTATTAAGCGAAGTGAAACTGCAGGTTAAATGTGTGGGAGCTTTTAAAGAAGCAAGTGCTTTCTTGACATTATCTTTCCTTCACGCGATATTCTACAACGATAAAGATCGAACAGACTCGGCTCAACCCTAAAAATACAGACTGGGAACTCAGTACAGTGCTGAATCCCACCCAGCGAATTCTGTATTATACTATTTTTAAAGCTTCTATTTTAGGAAGTGTATTTCAGCTCTCAAAGAACAGACTCCCATAAGAACAGCACTGTATTATTATTCATAGCATTTATGAAGCATTTAGTTTATTAAAAAAGAAGAGCTAGAGAAGGGCAAGAAATTTCCACACAGATCTTGACAACGGCTGTAATGTCCGGATTAGAACGCTTAATTATCCTTCTATGCATTTATTCTGCAGTGCGGGTTGTCAGAAGTACACATTTAAAAAAGAGCCGGTCCAGCACTATTCCACTCCAGAGTCCATGAGAAGTGAGGGATGGAGAGGTTAATGTACAGTTTAGACTTGCAGTAGTCATTAAAAACAGAAAGCTGTTTCTTCCCTTTTTTCAATGAGAAATCAAAGTCACACCTGAGCATTTCCTGAAGGATTTTTTCTTTTTTTTTTTGTCGTGCAAAAGATTTGGTAAATGAAAGCTGACGACGACATGGGTTGGCGCAGTAAATTTGTCAGGATTTCGTGTACTTCACCTCCCTTTCCCTGTTTTTAAATAATTGTCTATTTTTTGTCAAAGTAGTCACTCAAGCAGTCAGACGCACAAGCTGCAGCCTGAATGACAGCAAGATGTGTCGGGAGAATATGTTTGTGCCAATTTCAAAAGAGTGTGACAGCCTAGTAAAGAACACCCTTTATATACAGCGTTTGTTTCTTTACTTTGAATATCCTAATGGTTAGAAATGTGGCTCCCACCTTTTTTCATCTAGCAATAAAATCACATCACATTTTTTGCTAAAATGGAGGTATTTTTTTCCCAATTAAAGGCACAGATCACTATAATACTGATTCCTCGGCACTGAGACGTCTTATTCTAGTACGTTTCGAGGAAGAATGTGGACTTGCCGAGTATTATTTTATAATAAACATGTTATATTTTGAATATATTATAACAATACACCAACTGTCTGCATCCTGAATTCAGCACAACGAACACCAGGGTCAGTTTAATGATATAAACTATCTAAATAAATAATAAGCGGTCAGCAAATCACATCAGTGCAGATCATTATAATACTGTATCCCACCCGCTGTGTGGCGCAGTCTTGGACTCTACATTAGCCCCCATAGCCCTGCCCAGGTTCAGCTTATCTGAAAAATGATCTGAATATCTGAAAATCACAAAGCCTGGGGTTACTGTTCTACAGACCCTGCTGTCCAAGAGATCTGTTTTAATGATCTGAACGAATCCAAATCTAAGCCACGTATTTCTAGTTTTCCCTACAAGGGTGATTCATTTACCTGCTTTTATAATAGTCCACCATGTCTGGTGACAGTTGCATTACACACAGTTCACGTTACAGTTTTACAGAAGCTGCCACAATGCCCTCAACCTCCTGTTTCACAATGCTGTCACTGTTGCATTTTGTCATTTCGCAAGATAATACTGGCATAACACTACCCAAGTCTCTGCTGAGCTAGCGAAGCAAACCCTTTGTTTTATAAGCAGTGAGTTTGAAATTGATGATTCTCTTCCACAGGGGAGGACAGGGACCTGCTAGCTGTATCTTCAGCTCAAAAATAAAAACATAGATTTGTTAAAATGCCAAGTGAGGTGCTACAGAATTTGGAACCCCATCAACTCACTGATCGTGCCAAATCTAAATTCTGTGTTCTTAAAGGTGTTAACAAAGTAGGAGCTTGAATTCACAACGGTAAATAACTGTAGGCAACTGTAGTCACAACTGTAGGCATAGAAACAAGGGTGCAGATTGGGATCTCATGGCACAGCATGGTAAAACCTGACCTGAAATGTCTTAGACTGCTATGCCATGGTAGGCATCTCAATTGGCTGTAATGGAATAGCTGGGAGTCCTCCCTCTGTTTTGCTCAGTGAGTGTGTGGATGATATAATGTAACTCTGTTCAGTTAATTCTATCAATAGTAATTACAGCAGGTCTACTGTAAGTGTGTTGCGCATTACGGTATCATGTAACTCATTTTGTAACTCTGCCAAATAGGACGTCTTTCTCCCTGGTGCATTGAACGTTTGTAAATAAACAGTACCTGTAACACGAAGTGAAGCCGAGTAGTAAAAGGTTATTTCATACTGTAATGTTTGCACTTACAGTAGTTAATAGAATCAGCCATATGAACACTAGGGTTGTCACCAGTCACTGTTTCCCCGGATTGAGGAAGGTGTCCCAGGAATTCAATATGTAAACCCCTTTAACCCTAACAGGAACTGTCCAACCACTTAGTCTTTGCATACAGGAAAGGATACCAAGTGGCAACTTCAGCAACTTTGTGTAGTAAACAAACACAAGTCATCTTTACCAGTGAAACAAAAAATGGAGTGTTACAAACACTACCAACATATTCTGGGCTATACATGAATTAGCAGATTCAACGTTGACATTGAAACATAATGTCAGTATTGGGCTCCCAGTGTCACAGGCCCCATACCCAATATTCAGAGTACAGTGTGTGGCATTACTCAGTTCTGTTCAAAATGTCGTCAAATTTAGGTAAGAAGTGAAAAGTGTTTACCCATCTCATGGAAAAGTAGGTCAGGCTTCATTAGACTCTGATGAGGGGTACACACGTTTAGTTGTAAGAGTCTTATCTTTGATTTTTATCTTTCTCTTACAGCAGTTCTGCACTGATGATACTCCATGCTTTTACAAGGGGTTAAGCAGGGCATGTCCTGCCTGAACTTCAGGGGCTGCGCCACAGGTGAGCTGCAGTGCTTTGATTGGATTTGCCCCTTGAAAAAAAGTGCAATCCCACATTTGTAAAAGCGTTTTTTCTTTTCAGAAATTGAGAAGAAATGCAGAGAAATGATTCAGTTTGGGAACACGCGTAAGATACATACGCAGTCTTTATTAAAGACCTAGGCGAAAGGAAGTGTGGAACTAAACTCGTTCAAGTTAAATGTCATGCCCACACCCTTCTATAGCCGCAGCACAGTATTACACACATTCTATCTGTGTAGTGCTTTATTTTCAAGGTCCTGACTGTCACCTGTGAGTTTCTTTTCCACTGATTCTAACAAGTTACCCCCCCCCCCCCCCCCCAAAAAAAAAAAAAAACCTACAAAAAAAAAGTTATATATATAAATCATCTGGAAGGTGAGGCAATGACATGGCTAGATCTGGGGCCAGATGCTATCTGTCACCCACAGGAAACTAAAAGAACCACAGAATTTTTTTTTTTTGCACGTATGTCTTTCTATTTCAGTACCAAATAACTGCTTTTCATTTTGCTCATGTGACACATGCCGGTGTACGGAACAGCGACACAAATTAAGTGTTTGCATCCATTTCATTACTATATACCTAATGGAGCGTTGGACACAGCCAACAATGATGCAGGATTTCCTGTCACTGACTTCGCCTGCTACGTCAGATAAAATGTCCATGCAGTACAAACCAGCTGAAAGAATTGATTTTAACATAATCCTGGATCTTGAGTATAACGTATACACACTTTGGAAGCCTGTGCAGATGGGCTTAACAGTCTAGCAAGTTTTATGTTTTTGTTTTGTGATCTTTTAACTGGGCTGGCCCTTCCCACTCTCTCTCTCAATGTATGTAGAGTAGGTAGCAGAGTTGAAAGGTCACATTCTCACATGATGTGAATGGAATGAGGATGCCAGTTCAATGCCAAGCAATTATTATTACTGCCCAGACTGGCTCAGAGTAAGCTTAGGATTTGAGAAAGGCAGTGAAAATAGAGAAAAATGACGATAACACAATATCGATGGAACGGAAAATAACACACAGAATGATTGCATTAAAAAAATTTAAAAATTATAATTAGAAATGAAATGGTGATATTACAGATTATTTTTTAATGTCGTCGAAAAGAAACCTTAAGCAGGTACCTCAGTCTGCCTACAGCAGTCGTTCCCCTTGCTAGCAAGGCTTTACATTATAAAGACACTTCACAGTGAAGACTTATGAGGGGCTGGAAATCTGCTTTCAAAGCCTTATAAGAACGCACGTCAGAGCATTTCTGTTAATGGATGCGAGCCAGGCGGTATAGCCACCCTGGCATGCTACATTACATTTCTCAGATACTTGCTGTACAAGCTCTCACTGTTGTGCAATTGCGTGTGCCGAAGTATTTTAAACTTAAATCTTAATTATATGGCGTGACACACATTGGTGTTTTAACTTGAGTGTATAATTGAACAACTAAACCTGATCATTTAGTGACTTAGTTGTGATTTTTTCAGTGCATTCATTACGTCTCCATTGATGCTGCATTTTCCATGGGCTTGGTTTGGATTGGACTAGAAATTATGACAGACTGGAATTATGTTCTGAGCTTGCCTCAGCTGTGCCTTATCACCATACAAAGACAGATACAATTCAAATGTTATCTTACTTTAGGAAAATAACATGTAAGGGCTTTGTATCTACATATGTGAAATGGCCCCTATTTTAATGCAAACTCACATCAAACGGCTGCTGACATATGAAAGATTTACTACAATACAGGAAAGTCAACAAGTGAGAACAAGCCACAGGTGAGCCCACAAACCCCTGGGGAGCAGCAGGTTTAGCGGGATACAGTCAATAAGAGACACACTGAGGTTGGACTGTCACATCCCCAGCAGACATGGTCACAATGCAAATTTTACAGGAGACAGTGTGGCCTGATCCCAGCCCCAGGGCTCCCGTCTGTACCTCAGAATAAAGGACAATTAGCTGAGTCTCAGGAACAAGGCTTTTCAATGTACTGTAAATAAGTTTTATTGCATTTGTTAGAAATGAATACAAAAAGAAAATAATCATCGGCTTGTTTTTGAGAGTATATGAGCCTGTCATGAAGGGATTGACTGTGCTGTACCTAGTGAACCACTAGGAGCCTGTTATGAAGGGATTGACTGTCCTGTACCTAGTGGCCCATGATGAGCCTTCTATGCAGGGGTTAAAGGTCACAGAAAACAAAACAAAAACCACAGGCTCATGTTACAGAATCACCTACAGTAACAAAAACTAATTATCATTTAAACCAGAGACCATTTCACAGTGTGTGTTCCATTGCAATATACTCTGCGGTGTCTGCATGCCGTTCACCGTGCATGCTTGTGCTTTCACTGTGCTTTTACCGCTCTTTGCTTTGCATTCACCATGATGTACTGCACTAAATCTTTACCAAGATTCCAGTTCCACTGTTTCTATTCAATTCCACACACAGCATAACATATTCAGGAGAATGACTACATACAGAAGAATCAATGTAATGTTGGAGCTGAAGCAGAGATGTGAGGCTGAGTCAATGCAGTGAATGAGGTGGGGCTCAATACAAACATTTCATTAGTACAGTAACTCTTTCTAATGGCTGTCTAGTGTAGTAAACACATTTCCTTTCAAAGGAAGAAAAAGAACTCTCCTACAGGATCGCAGTGTGCAGTTTTAATCTGAGTGGTGGGAGGGGGGAGGGGTTAAGCCTAGGTGACTCATAGTAACAGACTGTCTGTGTGTTGAATAGGAACAGGAATCACCCACAGTAATATCTACATGTAATGGATCCCACTCAAAAGGAGTTTCTAGGAAATGCTAAACATCGGCGGTCCTTTTCTTTAGCAAAAGCAAATCCTGCACCCCATAACATAAAGTTGAGTCTCGGAGTTTGTAATTCAAAAGTTCAAATCTCAGGTTTACAAGTCTGTTCTAGCTGAACCATCATTTCAGTGGATGCACGAATCTTGGTTGGGTGTGGCTTGAACAATAGGGAAAAAGATATCAAGTTCAATTTGACAAGTTCAGACAAGTTCAATTTGTCTGTTCCATTACAGAGGTAAAGATCAGTAGTTAATTCCCCACTATCACCTAGTGAAGTGACCTACAAGGTCTTGAAAAAGATGGTTATACATTTTTTCACCTCACACTTTCGCAACTAAAACAGAACCTGCTATCTCTGCTGTCTGCAATCTAAAAAAATGTGTGACTTTTTGTATGTGTGCATACAGTCAGTGTATGTCAATAGTCTTGTGCGCATTATTATTTTCTTGCTGAGTCTGTAATTATGTTCTTTGTGTCACGCTTTTGTCTGGTCCCTGTTCATTCCATTTTAACCATTATAATCTGTTGCTTTTATCTATTTAAACACAGTTTAATGTTTGTAATCTGCACAATTTCCATACCGGGAAACTCAGACTGGCCCTGAACAGACTGATCACAAGACCCAGCTCCGCAAGCCTAGACAGCAGGACGGCCTTTTATTCACTTCATCCCAACATGCAGCAGTGAAACACAGCAGGAGCTGACATGAATACTGCTGTGGGAGCTGCAGAGCACGTTAGATTCTAATGTACATCTGCACACATGTATCAGTTATTTACATTTAGGGTGTGTGATATTGCCCTACGGATAACACACTGAGAACAGGAAGCATGTGTCTTTACGAATATTCTTATGAGCTGCATTCAACACCTGAAGCTGAAAAAACACATTCTTAGTTATAGTCCTCTTTCTATGCAGATGTCGGCTGCACATGTTTTAATGGAAGTACTAGAAGTAACGTCTATGCAGCATCACAAGTCTAACGAATGATCAGTGTACAAAGTCCTTCAGAGCCAGAGCAAAGCTACTTGTTTTAACTTATTTTACTGAAGAATTAAAGGCTGTGGCCAGTGTCTGACAGACCGGCTGTGTTCCCACTGACTGAATTAAAAGATGAGCTTCAATACATTACAGAGTAGTTGAGTGTTTGCTAAATATCGCAAGCAATTCTAGAGCCTGCTTTTGTCTGGTCCCTGTACTGTACATGTGATATCTTCCTCTGTGTGGTGGAAGACACCTAAAAATGCCCAAACCTCTAAATATACATTCTGTTTTGGGCTAGATCTTCTTCAGATAACTCCAGTTTCACACAGTTTCCAAACGTGGTTCAGCTTGAGCTAAGCGATCAGAATGGGGGTCAATTCATCAGAATGGGGGTCATTAACTGATCACTGCAGGGGTCTTATGGAGTGGTCATATCACCTAAACACGAGCGGGACTCCAGCAAATACCAGAGGACCATTCAGCACAACAGGCCACTGCTGGCCAATTTCTAGATGTGTGTTAACAACAGAACATCTGGTCAATGGAATTCGCAGTCTTCCACAGATTTCCAATATTCTGCAGCTACATCATCATCATAATGATCATAGGCTGCTAAAGGGACCTGAAATGAATAACTTAGCAGTTCGGTTCTAATTTTGTTAGATTAACAGATGTTTTGTCTTCTTCAAAAAGCAGGAGTTAAAGTGGAGAAAGACTGGAATTAAGGCTTTAAAGATGTGACCCAATAGGAAGTCTCGTGATGTGATGAGAGGGAGTTATGAGTTATGTGATGTTTTGTTTGAGAGTTTCTAAAGATTTTACTGATAAAAATGCTTGATGTATTACACTGGAAGCACTTAACCCACACATTGTTTGATATAATGATATTAACTTGATTTTCAATTTTATCAGCCATCGTTAATACAAATACTAAACACACAAGATGCTATGCAGAACAATCCGCAGATATCTACTTACAATCACCAGTTTTTTTTTTTTTTTTCGTGTGCTCATATTTTCCTGCAGATTAGGTCTGCCTCTAGACATGAGGACAAAGTCAATAA